>NC_142012.1:53140553-53303053 GCF_049901735.1 Notechis scutatus
AAGAAAAACCAGGAAATCCAGTTGCTTCCTGAAAAAGCACCTTTGGGACAACTGTGGACATAGACAAACCTCCAAGTGGCCTCAACGACTCTCTAACAGGATGCAAATGACCAGCTGCCTGCAAGGAGTATAAATCCTTCCATTCCTCACCATCCGGTCAGAGCTGAAGAAGCTTCTTGGAATGAGAAGAGAAACGTCTTCAAAAAAAAAGCCAGAAAAGTCCAGTTGCCTCCTGAAAAAAGCACTTTTGGGACAGCCGTGACCTGGAGGACTGAGAATCTTTACAGACTTTTATACACACCTTTGTGGACCTTCTGTGTCAGTGTTTCCTCAAATTCGGCACCTTTAAGGTGTGTGGACTTCAATTCCCAGGATTCCTCAGACAACTTGGGGGGTTGAAGTCCATTTTAAAGTTGTCCGACTTGAGAAATTTTGATCTACGTGTTGTTGGGACTTGTTTTGAGGGCCTTCAGAAAAACAAAATGGTAGGATTGACTTTTAACGGAAGGATACACCTGTCAGGATTAGAGCAGTCAGCCCCATTTAAATTATGAGTTTCAAGTCAAACTTCCAAAACTTCAAAAGGATTTATTGGGAGTTAGCATGCCGGCACTGCCTGGGGGTAGCCAACTCTGAGACACATCATTCATTGTCACCCTTGACCCTGGTTTTCCCCCGCCCCTTGGGTGTATCATAATTCATATTCTCCAATGGGACGCATCCATAGCCCAGAGTCATCAATCATGCTCTCCAGTTAGAATTTTGCCTGGCAGAAACTTTGGTCACCTAGTTACTATCTTTGAAAAACTATTTATGGAATGCACTTTCAGTTTGCTACACTGCTACACTGCTCTTTCAAACCCCTTTCCCCCCCTCCCTTTCTGTTGGCAACTCTAGATAGATAGATAGAATTCTTTATTGGCCCAGTGTGATTGGACACACAAGGAATTTGTCTTGGTGCAAATACTCTCAGTGCACATAAAAGAAAAGATACATTTGTCAAGAATCATAAGGTACAACACTTAATGATAGTCATAGGGTACAATAAACAATCAAATCATACTAGGAAACAGTCAATATAAATTGTATGGATACAAGCTATGGTCTAAAAAAACCATAGAAATATTTTATGAGTTGACAACACCTTTGGAATGGGCCCTTCTAATTAATGATCACACAACCCAAGCTTTCTTTCTTTCTTTCTTTCTTTCAGATATATATTGTAATATAAATGTAGTGGTACAATAACCAGCAGGGATCATTCTGAGCATAAGATGACAATGTCTTTACTCTTTTTTATATATGAGGATCATGGTGATGTAATGATTAGATTAGCAATATAAAGGAGAATATTTATAGCTCAGGGTTGACATGAGAGGTCCTGGGTGCTCTCTGAGCTTGGTGGTTTTCTTGCAGACATTTCATGAACCAACTAGATAACATCATCTGTGCTAGAAGGGAGTATGGTTTGCAGAGAGAAGGAGGAAGACTATGGGGTCCTTGGCGCGCTATGAGCTTGCTCATTTTTTTGCAGACGTTTCATGACCCAACTAGGTACCATCATCAGTGCTCAGATTAGCCTAAGGAAGGTTCAGCACAACAAAGACCTAGGCACACTTAAAACAAAACATCAAAGGGATGTTGTGAGAAAGAAAAAAAATATGTGAAGGGGTTTGTCATGTATGCTGGCTTGGGCTTTTTGGAAAAATACAGTGTAAGTTATACCATTCTACAATCGTTATCCTCAAAATATATTCCAGTTGATGATCTCTGGGGTTGATGGCTATATTTTAACCTTTGGTAGGCTCTGTGTTTGACTGCCTATATTCTAAAAACCACTTTTTTTTTTTTGCACAGATCTCCCTTTTTAACTCTATTCAGATATAGACATGTCACTGCCTCTTTTCTGTTCTGTGGCTCATTGTCTTTTCTCTTTTATGCTCCATCTCTTTCAGGCTGGATTTTTTGTGTGTGTTTGGTTACATTGGCTGTCTATGAAAGTGTGCTACTGTCCACCACCAGCATCCTGCGAGCTGTGTAATCAATTAACCTGAATAGCTGGATTTAGTCTGTTCACAGATGCTTTCTCCTGTAGAAAAACTATCAACCCAACATCAGAACCTTGCAAAACAAAATCACCAATGTCCTGGCTCAACTCAAACAAAGAAAAAAACAAGAATCTATAGTTAAAACGCCATCTGGATCTAATCCAGCACTCAAGCAAGTAAAATGAGGAACGTTAGCACGTTAATTCAGAAATAAACTGTGTTTTAGTGGGATCTTACTGCTTAGATAAGCCTGCATAGCGTCACTGCTTAAAATCCATTCATATTAGGAGGATATAAAGTATATTCATTATTAGGTTTGGGCCACTGATTTATAAGGAGATTTCATTGATTGCTAAGCAAAATGACCCACATTAAACATAGCATAAAGAGATCGTTTAAGTATATTTTTTAAATATTTAAAAGGGCTGATGACCTCAATCTTGAAAGATTTTAAAGAAAGAACACATTCCAGTTCAACCGGAGTGTATTTAAAGTCTATTGCTGCTAATAGGGTTTGAAACTATAATTTTTCTAATGCAACCAATCAGACTTAAAATGCTTCATCCAGTTGCTCATTACCCTATGGCTCAAAAACACACAAAAAAGGATGAAAGCTAAGAAAAGAAATAATCCAGAACAATAATAAACAGAAATTCTCTTTTCCCTGAATTAATATGGAGCAGAAGCAAGGCAACCTCAAGGAAGTCTTTGCAAAAAAATAAATTTGTAGTCGTTCGAAAGAATAACAAGCAAGCACTTCGAATGTCACTTTGGGTGACTAAAATATTCAGTATTTCATGAAGTCTTTGTAACATTTAGGCCAGGAGTGTCCAACCTGGATAAGTTTAAGACTTGTGGACTTCAGCTCCCAGAATTCCCTAACCAGCCATGGGAATTTTGGGAGCTGAAGTCCACACAAGCTTTAAAGTTGCCAAGGTTGGACGTTTTGGTTTAAGGTATGGCTTGAAAGACCCCTGGGGGTCACAAATAAATGTGGAAATTTGTAGTTGTATATGTTGACAGCAGCAAGAATGTTTTACGCACAAAAATGGAAAGCTGTATTAATTTCCACAATAGGAGACCAGTTGGAGAATAACAGAATAACAGAGTCGGAAGGGAACCTTGGAGGTCTTCTAGTCCAACCCCCTCCTCAGGCAGGAAACCCTACACCACTTCAGACAAATGGCTATCCAATATCTTTTTAAAAACTTCCAATGTTGGAGCATCCACAGCTTCTGGAGGCAAGTTATCCCACTGATTAATTGTTCTCACTGTCAGGAAATTTCTCCTTAGTTCTAGGTTGCTTCTCTCCTTGATTAGTTTCCACCCATTGCTTCTTGTCCTGCCTTCAGATTTGGAGAATCTTCTCCTGAGGGAGTCAACTCAGGGAATTAACAAAGATGGCCAAATTTATCGTTTTAATCAAAGTGAACGATTCAAAAAGTTCAAAACATTCTCAAAGATCCATTTCATTCTGGTAAACCCCCCCCCTTTTTTTTTTAACTATTACCATCTGGCAGATGGTACAGAATAATAAAAACAAGGATAAATAGGCTGAAAAACAGCTACTATCCCAAGGCAGTAGCTCTTTTGAATTCTGCTGGATAGTGCAGTGTTGGTGTGGTGTCCGGGGTTTTTTCGGTTCAACGTGTGGAGGGTGAAGGATGTGTGTTTGTGTTTATTTTCATGGTCATGATGTGCACTGAAGATGGTGTTTGATTGCATTGTATGAGGTGCAATGACAATAAAGTAAATTAAACTAAACTAAACTTAACTTTGTTTCTGTCTGAAAATCACTTCTGGATTTTGCCCTTAAGATCAAAAAGGAAAGAAACCTGGGATTTGGGATTTACTGGTTGAACAAGTGTGTTTGTCGGTATAAAAAATGCTAGCCTATATTGAGACTGTAAGTATGTTCATTCTACTGCACCGAAAGAGTTGAACGTTCATTTCTCTTCTTCTTTTTCTCCTTTGTCCCACCCTCCTCTCTTCCCCCTTTCCCCACTGTTTTCATTTTCATTTGTCTTTTATATTTCTATTACATTCAACCAAATCCTATTTGAAAGGGATAACTCTCCAGCAAGAAGTCCAAACAACTGGACCTCATGAAGTTTTCGTAATGTTGAGGGTCATGGCTTAAAAGACCCTTCAAGTCAGCAAAAGGAACGACCAAGAGACCCTGCCAGGACATGTCCATTCAGCTTTCTCTCCACCCCCCCCCCCGTTTCCCACCCAACCCCCTTCCATCTCTCTAGTCAATGGCTGCCTGGAGCTCCATTCAAACCTTCCCTTGCTAGACTAACCAGCAGGCCTACAGCCAGAAAAAATTTCCAGCCACGCTTCCCGACACTGGTTAACAACACTGATCAATGGATCCATAACTCGTCACCCTCTAGATATGGGGGTCATCTTTCAATGCTACCCCCACTGTCATATACAACATTTGTCTTGTCTTCATGCAGTTCTTGGTGTCAATCCACGGGGGGATGTTATAATACACATCTACAAAGGGACAAAGCCAGCAATAATGTCCTCTCCCAGTGCTTTTATTTATTTAAGGGCTATTACAAAGTTCCCTGCAGTAAGTAAAAAAAAAAAAAAATACCAGGGAAGCTTCAGTAGAGTTAGCCCTCAACAATGGCTTTTTTTTACACGAAGAGAGACATGGGGCTGGCTAAGCTTGTTTTCAAATCTTGATAAATACAGATGAGGAGAGGCATGGAAGGTCGTGCTAAAATGATGGCATGCTGGGCAGAGAATGAAGACAATAAAAGGCTGTTTTTTTCTATTGCATTGCTTGCTGCTGCTGCTTCTTCATTTTTATTTAAAAAAAAGGAGAAATATTTACATTGCTTCCCTGAGAAAATACAAATAGAGGTCACCCATGTCGAGAAACTCAGAGCGTTCTCAAATTTGACTGTCCTCATAATACTTTACCAATTCACTTGGATTGTTTTTATAGCAGTAAAACAATGTTCAGCCTCAAATTTCCACTGATTCTTCTGGTACGCTTGTATGCACATTTCTGGCAAGCACACTTGACTTGGTGAGACACTATAAACCTACGATAATTTGGCTGCTCCAACCAAGATGCAAGGATAATAATTACAAGGGTTAGGAAAACACGTTCTCAATCATCTAAACTATTTTGCTTTGGTACTTCCAGTGGCGCTCAACAAAACACTGCCGTGTATCCATGTACAAAAATAAGCACACAGTTGAACTGAAATTTGAACCAGCAGTACAAGCATACAGTGTGGAAAACATCTCCTCTTTCTTGTTTTGTTTTCTTAAAGCTAGGAAGAAAGTCTACGGTGAGCTGAAATATTTCAACCAATTTTTATTATTTAATTGATCGTCATGTATTTACTTCTACATTGTTTCCTAATGCTTCTATTTTATTCCCTTTTTTAAAAAAACAAAACCCTGAAATGCTTGCACAGTGGAACAAGGTAATTGAAAGATTGTTAAATAAAACATTTTTTTCCTCAAGTTTCAGCTGAACAAACAGACCAGATCTTGAATTAAACAAAGAAGTTGACCATTCAAATTGTAATTTATTCAAGGCAGGTTGTTCAGCTAAAGAGAGAAGGGAAGATGATCTGGGTATACAGTTGAAGCCTGAATCTCTGTAACATTGAGAATGGGTTATATCCTATGGGGGTTGCACTAGAAGACCTCCAAAGTCCCTTTTAGCTCTTTGACACTATAGTAACCAGGTTAAAGCCATGCAAACTCCAACAGGAATAAATAGATGGAGCAAATGAGAATTATGTGGAGCTGTCCCTGGTCCTGATTCTTTCCTGCTACCTAAGCAGTGATGGCCATACCTGAGAAGGGACATCTTTTTGGCACTTAAAGTAAATGATGCCCATTTAATATTTTCCATGGTAAGTTTTGCATCCGGATCCAATGACCTTTTTAAAAAAAAATAACAAATGTCTACGAAACAAATAAAAAAGCAGGTAAATTTTTAATGGGTAATTAAAAAAACCAATATCTAAACAGTCTACTAGTTAGTGGGTTTTTTTTTTAGCTAAGAAATGTTTTTAATTTCACGCTGGCCAACAGAAATAACAATGTTCTTTGGAGGACAGCAATTATGTGCTAATATTAAGTAACATTTCTTCGAATTAAAGAAGATGGGACAAAATTTTATCCAAAATTTTATAAAGGAGCTACTGGAAGATTTACAAAAATCTCTGAAAATATTCAATGGCTGGATATCAAACAATACGCATTTAGGATTTCATTGAACCTGACAATTCCCAGGGACAATTTTCCATGCTTTAGAATTGAAGCATACATGCATGAAATAGGTTGACCCTGGGGATTAATTTTCTCCGAACTCAACAAGGAATACTTGTCTGAAATAATTTGTATGGACAAAGCCAGATCGAATGCTTGAGTAAGAAACATATTACTAATAGAATAATATAAAACAGTATTTTTTTTAAAAAAAAAATTAAGTTCATGATGACAGAAATGACTGAACCTTGTTAAATCAAACAATACTGTAGATATTAATGCAAAGAAAATAACTCACCAAATATTTGCAAACACAAATGCACCCAAAGTCATAATGCATTTAACACATCATTGAAGAGTCAAATAAGAAATTAATTCATGATATCATTTTTAATTGATTACAAGATTGTGACTCAGGGCCCCTTCTATTAGAAAGAACGTGGAATATAAAGAAAGCAAAAACTTTGTAGAATCAAGATAGGTAGGTAGGTAGGTATAGATATAGATAGATAGAGATAGAGATAAGACAGAGATAGATAAGATAGAGATAGATAGATAGATAGATAGATAGATAGATAGATAGATAGATAGATAGATAGACAGAGACAGATATATAGAGATAAACTTTAAAAAGCCAGCTTGGTCTAGTGAGTTAAGGTGCTGGCCTAGGAAGTTCTAGTGAGTTCTAGTCCCACCTTCGGCATGAAAGCTGGCTGGGTGATGTTGGGTGAGTCTCTCTCTCTCTCTCTCTCTCTGTCCAACCCTCTTCACAGGGTTGTTGTTCTGGGAAAAATAGGAGGAAGGAAAGAATATTAGACCTGTTCACCTCCTTGAGTTATTAATACAGAATCATAAATGTGGGATAAAAAATCAAATAAGTTTTAAAGTCTCCCTGATGATAAGGATGGCTGTGGGATTGAGCCCAGGCTCACTAAGAATAAGGCCAACATTGTGCCTCACGTTAACATTCTCAAACCCTGAGAATGGAATAAATAATAACTACTCATTCTTCTCCAAGTTGTTAAAGATGCATAAGGTCCAAGTTACACATTGGTCAGGTTGGCTGGCTAGCATCTAAGTGGAGTTGCAGCAGTTGGTCAATACTTTTTAAATGCTCATGTTGGGGTCCTTCTGGAGATTGTCATGCTCCCATCGGAGTCTGAATCCAAAGAGGAAGATGACCAGCCATCAGGGAGCGGGAGAGGGGCTCCGTTGGCTGTGGAGGAAATTGGGGAAGGGCAAAGTCGGGCTGGGCAGAGCAGGGAAGAGGTAGAACAAGGGAGACGGGGTTCAGAGTAAGACCAAGGCCCACCCCCTCCTCATCCTAGAGCACGCAGGGAAGAACAGAGAAGAGAGCAATGTGGGTGGCATGACTTACGGGGGATGAAAGGGCCCTGATTCCCTTCAGTAGGCACACCTGGGGAGGGCGTTTAAAGGAGAGGCAGTTGGAAGGGGTGTTTGTCGGGAACAAATGTTGAGTTTATCTCATGTTGGCTGCTGTTATCTGAGTTCCTGGCATCCTTCCAACTGGTCTGATTTACTGCCTTGTTACTTCACTTCTGGAACTCCTTATCTTGTTCTGCTGGATTTATTACCTTATCTTGCCTTGTTGGATTTATAGTTTAAAGTTTTCCGTTTACAACATTTTGGATTGGAATATCTGCAGGCAAACACTGTTGCAGTTTCCTGGGAGAGTTTTTCTCCAGACTGAAAAGTAACTGGGACAGTGGGGGCAAAGTTGGAGCTAATAAAGGGATCCCTACTTATTATCTGGCTGGGTTACCTTTGTGCCATGCCCTGGGTCATTACAGGGACAGAATTTCTACCGCAGAATCAGACCCGTTCTTTCTCAAAAGAGTCCTCTGCAGGGCACTTTTTGTAACACTGGTTGTTTCTGGGAAAAGTATCTTGGTGGATCCAGACCAGAGTCCCCCAACCATTTTGGTTTGGGGGCCCAGAGTGGGGGGGGGAAAGGGGTGGAAAAATGGGATGGTTTGTGGGAAAGGCAGACCTGTGTGTGTGCATGTGCACATGTTGCTCGCCCAAGTGGGGACGCAAGTGCCTGTGAGGCTCGCAGGAATGAGTCTCCAAGCGCCCATGTCAAATGCATGAGTGCAGCCATGAGAGCCCGCTACGCTCGTGCAAATGGGGCTGTCCATGCATGCACATACACACATGCGTGTGATGACCCATGGTGTGACACAAAAATAAGAAAGTCACAAAAGTAGAATAAATTCCCTTTAATGCCTCCAACTTGGGCCCCAATATCCAATTATCCTTGGCTGGATAACAAACTCTTCAAAAAACAGTCTACGAAGGGCAGAAATGCAGTCCAAACCCAAAGTAAAGATAACAAACACAAACCACACTGAAGTAATTAAAAAATTAATTACAAACACAAACCACACTGAAGTAATTAACACTGCAGGCCAGGATGATAAATTGCAGACTTTCAAGGATAACGCAGCACACACAGTTGGGAGGATGCCAAAACCCAGATTAGGCTCAACAAATATAATGCACGCTTTGCTTCCAGCAAGGTGCTGTGTGCAAACACCCTTTTTATATCCTGTTCTTTCAGCTGCCACTAATGAAAGGGATCAGGGCCCTTTCCTCTCCTGTAAGCCACATTGCTCCCTTCTCCGTTCCTCCGTGCATGCCCTAGGATGAAGAGGAGGTGGCCCTGGGTCTTCCTCTGAATGCCTAGCCGGACTGTGTCCTTCCCCTGTTTCTTCCACAGCCACCAGAGCCACACTCCCACTCCCTGTCAGCTGCACAATCTGCCCCTCAGAATCAGACTCCAACAAGGGCATGACACATGCGTGCCAGCCAGCCACTCATGTGCCCTGGTTGCAATTAGGCCATGGCACGGTAGTGGGCCACAGCTCACAAGTTGGGCACCCCCTGATCTAGACTAAATAAATTGATTTTCCACACTGAATCTGAAATTCATGGTAGAAGAAAGCCAGAATTAAAATGCACAGATCTCCATCCAGGCTGAATCCAAGCCAATGTATTTGCGTTGTGGTTCTAAATTGCTCACAGCACAATCAACTTCTCAGACTACAAGCAGACTTTGTTAGAAGCAAAAGATTAGTCTTACATATTGGCTGGCTTCCAAATTCAGAAATATTTTTTTCCCTGGCCATAACCTCCCTCCTTGAACACTACAGACACAATTCTCCCTTTCTCTCCCTTCCCCTTCTTCAATATGTCCATTACTTAAGTATCTATTGCAGAAACATCTGCTTGTCATTTACTGTCCATTTAGGGGAAGGGAGACAAGGTCAAACAACAAAACTTGGTTGCATCCACTAATAAAATAGATCGTTTTTCAAAACTCGGGGGGCAACTACAGACTCAGGCTGGAAGGAATGAGCCGTGGTGGCCTGGTGGTTGGAATGCAGTATTTCAGGCTGACTCTGCCCACTGCCAGCAGTTCAATTCTGACCAGCTCAAGCCTTCCATCCTTCTGAGGTCAGTAAAATGAGGACCCAGATTGTTGGGGGCAACAGGCTTAAATAAACCGCTTAGAAAGGCTTTAAAGCATTGTGAAGTGGTATATAAGTTGAAGTGCGATTGCTAGTCCTTCTTTCCTTCCTTCCTTCCTCCTTCCTTCCTTCCTTCCTTCCTTCCTTCCTTCCTTCCTTCCTTCCTTCCTTCCTTCCCAGTAATAAGAATACAGTAGTGCAGGCTAACACTGCCAACTGCCACCAGTTCAATCCTGATCGGCGCAAGGTTGACTCAGCATTCCATCCTTCCAAGGTCGGTAAAATGAGGGTCCAGATTGTTGGGGGCAAGAGGCTGACTCTGTAAACTGCTTAGAGATGTCTGCAAAGCACTATAAATCACTATAGTATATGAGACTAAAGGCAATTGCTATTGCTAATGTAAGGCTGCACAATAACCCTAGTCTAGGACCATGTGCATTAAGCAGAGAACTGGAGACAGGATGGAATTTCCCCAAAATCAATTCTCCAACTTCTCTGAGGAGAAGCTAAGGCAAATTATGCATTGCATCATAAGTAGCTCTCCACAGAGGAGATGAATTTAATAAATAAATAGAACAAAAACATGGTAGCTAAATGTTTAGGAGCACTGTACCTTTGAATATTATTTTATTTTTTATTAATCCACTCAAGTCACACATGGTGACTCTGGACAACTGTTCTTGATTGACAAATAGAACAAATATCCTATAACCTATAGGATCCTAGTTCTCCTTGTGCATTTTCTGGATGGAGTGGTTGCAAACTCAGCTGTCAGGGTTCCGACGGATGCCCTTGACCTCAGCAAGGTGGTTCGTGGATTTATCCAACAGGGTTGCACTTCTTATGTTTTTGTGATTTACAATACGGGACAGAGGAAGTGGAACTGCAAAAAACTGGTATGGACCCACCGTGACCCAATAAGTTCATTCGGAACGGTACAAGAAAGACGCAGAGGCCTTAGAAAGAGTGCAGAGAAATAATTAGGGGGTTTGGAAGCTAAATCACATTGAACGGTTGCAGGAACTGGGCATGACTAGTCTAATGAAGGCTGAGCACCAAAGAATGGAGGCCTTTGAACTATGGTGCTGGAGAAGACTTCGGTGAGTCCCTTAGACTGCAAGATGATCCAACCGGTCAGTCCTAGAGGAGATCAACCCTGGCTGCTCTTGAGAAGGCCAGATCCTGAAGATGAAACTCAAAGACTTTGGCCACTTCGTGAGAAGGAAGGACTCCCTGGAGAAGAGCCGAATGCTGGGAACGATGGAGGGCAAAAGAAGAAGAAGGGAATGGCAGAGAATGAAGTGGCTGGATGGAGTCACTGAAGCAGTCGGCGTGAGCTTAAAATGGGCTCTGAAGGATGGTAGACAGGGGTGGGATTCTACCGGTTCGGACGAACCGGATGTTAAATTAACAACTGGTTCACCAAACTGGTAGTTGAACCGACCAGCTGGCCCCACCCTCCCCTCCCCTCCCCTCCCCGGAGTCTCCACATGGCCCGTTTTGGATGCAGGTGAGTGCAGAGTCCATACGGAGGCTCTGGGAGGGCAAAAAACAGGGCAAACCAGAAGTTCCGGAGACCAGGGGGGGCTGTTTTTGCCCTCCCAGAGGCCCGAGGGAAGCCTCCAGACCCTGGGGAAGGTGAAAAACAGCCCTCCTGGAAGTTGCGGTAGGCCATGCCCACCATGGCCACACCCAACCAGCAACCAGGCAGTGAACAGGTTGCTGGGATTTTTGAATCCCACCCCTGATGGTAGAGGACAGGAAGGCCTGGAGGAACATTGTCCATGGGGTCGTGATGGGTTGGACACGACATCGCGACTAATAACAACAACAAAGTTGAACAAAGAGAGAGTTTAGGAGAGACAGAATAGCATCTTCCACTACTTGAAGAGCTGTCCCAGGGAAGAAGACCCCTGAGGACAAGGGACAATGGGTGGAAACCTCCTTAGAACCAGATCTAATCTGGAAATAATTTCTAATCGTGGGAACAATGAATCTGCAAGTCAGCTGGTTTCCTGGCAGTGTAGCTGCTCCATCACTGGAGGTTTTCAAAGAATGAAATTTTGTCTGGGATGGCCTCAGGATTCCTGCCTGGGCAGGGGATGGACTAGAACAGTGGTTGCCAACTAGTAGGCCAGGGACCACTGGTGGTCCGCGAGAAAATTTTGGTGGTCTGCAGAGAAATGTCACCCTCAAAGCACCCCCAATGTAATTAATCCAGGCTGTGTGGGAACACAAGGTTTGCGTCACTTGCATTGCAAACAACATGAGGTACTGAGGGGAGGGGGAAAGGGTGGACGGAAGGAACTTGCCCTATGCGCCCCATGCGCCTGGCTGGGCCACCAGGCTGCTTCTTTCCTCTTCTTTCTTCTTCTGCTTTTGGCTGCATGCAAGGAAAGCAGCAAAGTCTTTCTTTCTCTCCCCAAACTCCACCAGAAATGAGTCTTTGGGACCCTGCAAGGCCTCCTACTCCAAGAGGCTGCGCTGGCAAAGACTCATTTCTGGAGGAGTTTGGGGGAGAGAAAGAAAGACTTCTGCTGCTTCTGCTGCTTTCCTTGCATGAAGCCAAAAGTCTCTCTCTCTCCCTCCCTCCCTGAGAACGGAGCTGGAGACAGTATCCTGTGATCCCAAATGAAGAATGATTGATTGGTAGGAAAACGGGGTGGGGGGATTTCCCTGCAGACTTTTTTGGGGATTTTCCAAGGGTTTCTGGTCCGCAGGATTTAAAATTATGAGTGTGGTGGTCCCTGAGGTCCAAAAGGTTGGCGACCCCTGGACTAGAAGATCTCCCAAGGACCTTTCCAGCCATAGGCTTCTATGGAAACTAGAGAAGGGTCACCCAATGTTCAAACCAAGTCTTGTGAATTCCACATTTGTGGGAAATCAGAAGCCGAACTACATATCGAGCACAAAGGACCACTTAATTCTTCCCCCATCTAAGTCTCCTTCCAGAAAGTCGGGCTGCTTTGTAAGTGAACAGAAACAGGAAATCTTGCTTCACAGGGCCGCCTTCTATTTCAAGGCAGCTGCAACAGATTCCCTGGCAACTCTCTTAATATTTTTCTAACCACCCCTCTCTCTCTCTTTCCATCTGCACGCAAACATCCGCTTTCCCTCTCTTCCCCCCCACCCAGCGCATAATTGCAGATAATTCAATGTTCAGATTTGATAATGGATGTTCAAATAAATATGAGAATTCCAAGCAAATTTCTGCAAATGGAAAAAGATCTCCTCTTGACATAATGGCCTGGTGCGAGTCTGTCTATAATGAGCTGTAATTTGCCTGGAAAGGCCGTTCGGAGGGGAGGGTGTGTGTGTGGAGGAACGATTCGTCCGTCCGTCCCCCACCCCGGAAAGTGCAGGCCAACCGTTCCGAGTTGCCCAGCCACGAGCCACAGCCTGCTCCCGTCTCCAAGGAAATTATATAGCCAGCCGGCCAAATTTCTGACAACTTCCATAAATTATTTCGGATTTTCATATTTCAAATTTCATCTGCATTCATCATACGCGTCGGATGGGGCAGGGGGGGAGGAACGTCTGGGAGGAGACTCCGTAAGCATTCAGAAGAGAAGTCCCAGGAGCCCGGCCTAGGACTAGATAATTGAATTTACTTTTGATTAGATTATTCTTCCTGCAGCCTGGCTGCCAATCTGAAGTATTGTGCCTTCTCTTCTACTTAACCTTCTTGCCCTGCGCCTGTTCAGCTTGCAACCAGCTCTTTCTATTGTGGAATATATCTGAACAATCAAACTTCGGAGTTATTATTTTGCCTTCCATTGTCCATCCTTATAAAGGCGCCCATCTTTCACTCCCTCCTCTCTTCCCAGAAATCAGATTACCCCCTTTTCCTACTTTTCCTTCTTTTTCGTTTGAAGTTTTATAATGTTGTTTACCATTTTTCAGTGGGAAATGCCCTGTAATATGGCAGATGGGCAGGGGATTTAAAATAAAAATAAAAAAGACTAAAATCTCACCGTAACGCCAATGTGCCATCAATAAGAATCATCTTATAAATAAATATCAGGTAAATAAGGAATAAATACATCTATGATAGATAAACTGGAACCGATAACCAAGGCTATTAATCAACCCTTTTTATTAAATGATCGATAATCCTCATCATAAAAACTTTAGATATGGCTTGTCAGCAGCTTTCAAAAGTCCAGGCTGTAAATTCTCACCAAATAGAGATGCTCAAAATATCAGCCCATATAAGGCTGATTAAAGGGAGCCTGATTAAAATCCTTTATCCCTCAACCGTTTTCGAATGTTGTATATAAAGCCGTTAATCGTAAAAAGAATTAACAATACATCAACAACCAACAAAGCATTTGTAGTTTTTAATTATGTCCTCCAACTTCAACACCCCATTTCAGGGCGATGCAATTCGTCATTTTGCAATCTCAATTCTGAGCAACACCAAGAAATTAAGCAAAGCCATGTTTTACTTTAAGTAACGTCCGCGGCTTTCTCGGTTATTGGTTTATTTCTTTTTTTTAAAAAAATGTAGGCTATTTTGATGCTGTGAGGTGAGCAGTTTAGGTACTTTATTGTTCTCCATTTTGATGAAAAACAATTGAATTGAGGGCTGCTCTATTGAGTTTCGTTCAGTAAATAACCTGAAATCCCATTTTTTTGTTAGAAACTATCAATAAATCTAGTCTAAGAAAAGTAATAAGATACAAATATGAGCAGGACCTTTGCAAAGGAAATATTACAGACAGAGCAAAACCATAAAGTATATTAGGGAACGGCAAACTTTTCCCTCACCACAGAAAGCAATACAAGCCAGAGACGCCGGTGAATTAAATGCAATTTGTATTCCCGTTGTAGATCCAGAAAGGGGCTTCAAAGGAATAATTATACAGTGAGTACTTACTGTAGTTGTTTTATCAATGGTGTGTGACTGAGAGGTTTCATTAAAGGTTTGCTCAGATGCATTTAGTTTGACTTTCATTAACAGGATTTGCTAAAGCCTTGATTGAAATCACAGGCTCAAAATCACACCCTGCTGATTTTTAATTCATTTATAGCCAAGTCCATCAGCAAAAAGAAAAAAAATATTCATTTCAGAAGAACGGGTATTTCTATATGTGATTGTACCATCTTTAACAGCCAGCATCTCTCCCTCTCTCTCTCTCTCTCTCTCTCTCTCTCTCTCTCTCACAGGCTGTGGAATTTGCAATTAAAAAAAAAAACCAAATTGCTTGAGTCAGCTTTGCAAGATAGTTTTGGAAAAGAGATATTGAATCTCACAGACCAAACACAGCATTTTGCTCTGCATCTTGCCTGTGGTTGTAAGTTTGTTATATTTTTAAAAAAGAACCTGACAGGTAAAATATTTCCTATTGTATATGTAATGTATTCACACAGCAGCTCTCCGTAACGAACTATGCATGACTAAGCATGTTTGCATTGATATGTGGTCTTTTTCTAAAAAAGAAATAACAAGGGGGCCGCCATCAATTTTAGCACATTTTACCAGTGGTGTGTTATTTTTTTTTTAAAAAAATGTTTAGAATTATCTTGTAAGAAACAAAAAATGAAATATATCATACAGGAGTAAAGTAGGGTCAACATAACGTTCCACGTATTCGTTGTAACTTGCACATCAGGATTTAATAACAAGCGAAATTAAGTGGGGAGATCGAAACTGCAACAAATAATGTATTTGTAGGCTAATACATGCTTAATTCAGCATAATGCGGGCTTAATTCCAATTATTAGTGGGGGAGCCTAGAGTACATTATTACATGAAAGCATACAATGCTAAATGGCTCATGCAATATGAAGGCATAATATGGTTAAAGATAGTTAATGAAAACGTGTATTCATAATCGTGTTCTATGAAATGCAATAGAGGGGTAACTGGTTAAATTAAAAAGACTTCCCTCTGCATACGTACTTTTCTTGTGGCACAAGATAGTCACCAGGATTAATGAAATGCTGACTTGCTTGCTCACCAGCTCTAGTGAACGATCCACCTCCAACATCTCACCTTCGAATGGAACCAAACAGGGTCCAAATACAAAGTTGGAGAGAAGCAACTTAGAACTAAGGAGAAATTTCCTGACAGTTGGAACAATTAATCAATGGAACAACTTGCCTCCAGAAGTTGGGAATGCTCCAACACTGGAAGTTTTTTAAAAGGTGTTGGATAGCCATTTGGCTGAAGTGGTGTAGGGTTTCCTGCCTAAGCATGGGGTTGGACTAGAAGACCTCCAAGGTCCCTTCCAACTCTGTTATTCTAGCCTAGCCTAGCCTAGCCTAGCCTAGCCTATTCTGTTCTGTTCTGTTCTGTTCTTGTTCTTGTTCTTGTCCCTGTTCTATTCTTATTCTATTCTATTCTTTTTCTATTCTTATTCTATTTTATTCTATTCTATTCTTATTCTTATTCTTATTCTTATTCTTATTCTTATTCTATTCTTATTCTTGTTCTTATTCTATTCTCATTCTATTCTATTCTTATTCTATTCTATTCTTATTCAATTCTTATTCTATTCTAATTCTAATTCCAATTCTATTCTATTCTCATTCTATTGTAATTCTAATTCTAATTCTAATTCTATTCTATTCTAGTCTAGTCTAGTCTATTCTAGTCTAGTCTAGTCTTATTCTGTTCTATTCTCATTCTATTCTATTCTCATTCTATTCTAATTCTATTCTATTCTAGTCTTATTCTATTCTCATTCTATTCTATTCTATTCTTATTCTATTCTATTTTTATTCTAATTCCAATTCTATTCTATTCTCATTCTATTCTAGTTCTAATTCTAATTCTAATTCTATTCTATTCTAGTCTTATTCTATTCTCATTCTATTCTACTTATTCTATTCTATTTTTATTCTGATCCAATTCTATTCTATTCTCATTCTATTCTCATTCTAATTCTATTCTATTCTAATTCTAATTCTAATTCTAATTCTAATTCTATTCTAAGCATTTAAACTTCACTTTAAACATGATTAAACTTCGTGTAATCCCATTTCATTTAAGTTCCCAGGCTCAGAGCATTAGTATAAGACCATCAGCCCCTTCTCTATGGTCCATCATGGTACCTGGATCTTGTTCATGGAGATGCAGGTGTTCTGTGACTTACATCCACAAGGGAGCCCAGAAACTCGGTTGCTCAGCAAAACCTTTCAGCGCACATTGCTCCATTCTACAACCTTTCTTGCCACTGGCATTCAGTGAATCCCTGCAGCTTTTCAATAACATGCTTGCTCAGGGAATCTGGTTCACTGGTGAAATGCTACTGGTTCACCCTGGTTCAGCTGAACTGGTAGCAAAAATTGCCCAACCAGTATGTGATGACCCAGGGTGGGATACAAAAGCAACAAAGTCACAAAAAATAGGTGAAGACCCTTTAATTCCTTCAACTTGGCTTCAAAGGTCCAATTATCATTGACTGGAGACAAAAAAAACTCCCCCACAAACAGTTGTGAAAAGGAAGAACTTCCATTCAAACTCAGAATACATATAAATTATAAATAGAAAAAAAACAACACAAACCACACTGAAGCAATTAATGAGACAAGGCAGGATAAGGGCTTGAAGACATCCACATATATCGAAATACACACCATGAGAAGGACGCCAGAAGTCAAATAAGAACTGACAGACTAGAAATATTTTTAGGCTTTGCTTCCAGCACTGGCCCATGCGCAGTTTGTCCTTTTAAACAGTCCTCACAGCTGCAGCCCATGAAGGGGATCAAGGCCCTTTCCTCCCCCATAGACCAGACCATTCATGTTTCTCCCTTATCCGTTCCTCCCTGCATGCCCTAGGATGAAGAGGGGATGAACTTCTGAATGCCCAGCCGGCCTGTGCCCTTCCCCAGTTTCCTCCAAGACCTCTGGAGCCACACTCCCACTCCCTGTCGGCTGTTCCTCCTCTCCCTCGGAGTCAGATTCTAACAGGGGCATGACACAGTAGTTTAAAAAAAGCCTCCAATGATCAGCTGAGAGGAGAAAGAAGAGAAAAGTGCAGGATTGGCCTTCCTACCTGCCCCCTTCCACTTTTCTCTTCTTTATCCTCTCAGCTGATTGGCACGGCAGAGCCTCAGCTGGTGTATGGAAAGCGGCGCGCGCACGCAGTGCACGATCCCCGAACCAGTAGGGAAACTGGTAGAATCCCACCACTGTTCTGGTTCTTCCCGCCTTCACCCGTTAAGAAATATGGAGTTGGATACAAGAGATAGTGGAAGAGCGAATAGGATTTAAACCGGAGCTGTTTCTGTTGGGAATAATTAAGGGGAAATTATAGGAAGGTAGTTTATTACATAATATAGTTTATTACATATCCTGACAGCAACCAGGATGGTATATACGCACCATATTGGAAGCAAAATAACACGCCTTCTGAGGAATTAATCATTCAAAAAATCCTAGACTGTGCTGAAATGGATAAACGGACGTTACAATTAAAAGAGAAAGAAGAGTCGGAGATTTGCAAAATTTGGTATAATTGGTTGAACAGTAGAAATAAAGATTAAGGATATAAGAAAATTACAGATGATAAAAGTATATAATGTACATAAAGATGTATAAATGTAGATATTTACACGAGAGTGGTTTGAGTAATAACTTGTATAGTAACAATGACATAGTATTGTTAAAGTCAAGATTAATAAGTGTAAAAGGTGGAAAAGAACAATAAAAATTATTGCAAAAAACAACAAGAAGAAGAAGGTTTGCAAAAGTTGATCATGCGACTCTGGGACCCTGCGAATGTCACAAAGAGGAATCAGCTGCCAAGCGGCCGAATGTTAGTCACGTAATTGTGGAGATGCTGCGAACAGTCTCTAAGTGTGAACAATGACCCTACGTCGCGTTTTGCAAGGCCGCTGAGGCTTTGAATGGTCTCTAAATGAACTGTTGTAACTCAAGGACTGCCTGTGCAGGGAATGGAGGTTTCAGCAAGAAGAAGGTGATGGAATCAGATAACTTTCTTTTCGTTGCATGCCTGGCCTTCTAGTTTCGTGCTATTTAATCTCCAGTGTAGAATCCAGTTCAGTGGTGTATCAGGATTCCAAGTAATAGATCCGTTGCAAGCAAAAACTCCGAGGCTGGTGGATTCCTCAGAGAACAGCTTTATTGGAAATATCATATTGGCACAGATCTGGTGAAAGCTGACTCTGAAGGGACCCCTTGGTTTTCACCTAATTAAAAGTTTTCCTCTCAACCCCAAACAATCAGTCACAAGGCCCATATCACTGCAGTGTTCACTGGTCTGGTGACATCACTCCTCCTTCCTCCAGCCAGGTGTGTGTGCTGTGGTTTGCCAGCATAGGTAACAGATAACAGATAATCAGAGTTGGAAGGGACCTTGTAGGTCATCTAGTCCAACTCCCCCCTCGCCCAAGCGGGAGACCCTACACCATTTCTTGAAAGCTTCCAGTGATGACATTCCCACAACTTCCGAAGGCAACTTCTGTTCCATGGATTGATTGCTCTCGCTGTCAGAAAGATTCTCCTTATTTCCAGGCTAAATCTCTCTTTGTTTAGTTTCCATCCATTATTCCTTCTCTGGCCTTCAGACACTTTAGAAAACAGCTTGACCCCTTCCTCCTCTCTGTGGCAGCCCCTCAAATATTGGAAGACTGCTATCATGTCTCCCCTGGTCCTTCTCTTCCCTAGACTAGCCAGGCCTGGTTCCTGTAACCGTTCTTCATATGTTTTAGTCTCCAGTCCCCTCATTGTTCTTCTCTGTACTTTTTCTAGAGTCTCAACATCTTTTTTGTAATGTGGTGACCAAAACTGGATGCCGTACTCTAGGTGTGGTCTTACTAAGGCCTTATAGAGTGGTATTAGTACCTCCCTTGATCTTGATTGTATCTCTCTGTTAATACAATTTAGGATTGCATTAGCATTTTAGCTGCTGCTGCACACAGCTGGCTCCTATATAGCTGGTTGTCCACTAAGAGTCCAAGATCCCTCTCACAGTTACTGCTATTGAGCCTGGTTTCACCCAGTCTGTATGTGTACTTTCGGTTTTTCTTGCCTAAGGGTAGGACTCTCCATTGAATTTCATTTTGTTAGATAGGGCCCAGTGTCCTAGTCTGTCAAGATCCATCTGGATCTTGAGGTGTGGACGACTGAGCTCTCTGAGAGTGAGGACTCGGATGAGGGCCCTGCGTGGGAGGCAGGGATGGGGCCAGGACCATCAGAGAATGGGAGGCTGCCTTCAGAGATTGTGGAGGCTGGCAGCAGTGATGCAGAGGTCCCCGAGGAGCCTGTGCCCAGTGCTCATGAGCACAGGGCTGCCCGAAGGAAAGAGCAGCTGCAGCAGCACAGGCGACTCGGGAGTAAGGCTGCAAGGTAATGGCCCCTCCTTTGAGAGATAAAAGCCAACTGAGAACCCGGAGTTCTTTGCAGGAAGCAAAGACGTTTTTGCACTCAAGCCTTGTGGACGTTTGGATTCTCTTAGTTTGTGTTTGGAGACTCTTTGTGTTTGAAATATTTCTTGGCAACATTATCTAGTTTTCTTGGCAGCTTTGCACAACCTTGGCAAGGCTTTTTCTTATCAGAGACAATTAGTTTGAAGCAGCCTTTTAACCGGGAAGGAACGGAATTCATAAAGAATCATTAAAAGGTTTTGCTCTTACCTCTGTTTTGTGTTTGTTTCCTTGGAACGAGGTTTGAGTCAGAACAGTGTGAGAACATCCTTTGTTCCCAAGAGAAAGTATTTTGCTTTGACCTAACAGCCCCGCTATCTCTAATCCCCGCTCCCTACCCCTCAGCTCTGGTGTGGCAGCACTGAAGCTCCAAGGTGGCTTCAGCCAGGCCAGCTCCATGTCAGCGTTCCAGCAAACTCCATTCCAACCGGTAACTCCGGGACAGACATCTCTCAAAGGTTCCTTTTATTTGGATAGTAACTGGTACATCTATGGAATCCAGAATCTGAAAGTTTCGGGCTTCCTTGCAAAAGTAAAAACTGCAAAATCCATCTCCCATACCCATCACCACATCACATGGCCCAATTACCATCCATCCCAAAGTAAGACTTCCTTTTCACTATGTGCAACACTACGTGACCTTGAACCAGCAAAAGAATTTTATTTTGTCTAACTAGATGTACTCAAATGAATTCCGCCCTCCCACTGTCTCAGGCTCAATTGTGGCAGTGTGGGAGCATCGGATCTCAATATGGCTTCCAAAGCTGACACTCCAGGGTTGACAGGCTGCCCCCCCTTAATTGAAGAGGAATTCCTGCTCATGATTTCAACAGTTTCCTGCAAAGAGGCAGACACTGGGTGCGGTTTGGATTTCATACATACCTCAGGCAGACAAGGAATTGGTCCTCATCTCCTTCCAAATCAATGCAGTTTTAGACTGAAATGTAAGCAGCAGGTATTTGGGGTTAAAATTACTGGGGAACTCCTCATGAATTAAATACCGTGTTTCTCATATAATAAGGCTGGGTCTTACTTCTTTTTGAGCCCTGAAAAAATGGCTAGGCCATCTTTTTTGGGGGGGACTTAATTCCACCCCCCTTGCATCTTCGGGCGGGCGGCGACGGCTTGGATGTTGACCTCGGCGTTGGTGGGGCACTTCGTTTCGGGGACAACGCAGGCAGCACCATATCTGGGTGTGCAACAAAAGTACTTCCTAACGGCAAGCCCCCCCACCATTCCCCCCCATTTCACATGCTTTAATATAGGCCTTAATTTGGGGGGAGGGGCTTAATTTCATTTCATGCCCATAAAACATGCTGGGACTTCCTATTGGGGGAGGCCATATTGTTGGAGAAACAGGGTATTAGCAGCTTTGCACCTTGGCTTCAAAACTAGAATTATGCAGCCTTGGAAAGCGCAGGGTGCCTTGCAAAATTCTGCTGGACATAACAGGCTGGTTTTTTAACTGCCACGCATTACCCGCTGAGACCTTATCAGGGGTGGGATTCTACAGGTTCGCACCTATTCACTAGAACTGGTTGGTAACATTCTAAGCAGTTTGGAGAACCAGTTGTTAGAAGAAATTACTGGCCTAATCCTGTAAGGAAGGCAGGAAGGAAACATTCTGGTGTTGCTTATGGAAACTGCCTCTCCATTAACCCTTATTACATTCTTGGCAGGACTAGACTTTCTGCCTCTGGAACTTCTCTGGAGTTTTTTCCCCCTCCTTTGCTGGTACTTTGCTTGTGTGGAGTGACCATTCAAAGTTACAATGGCACAGAAAAAAGTGACTTATAACCATTTTTCACACTTACGACTATTGCAGCATCCCCAAAGTCACGAGAGGCCAGGCGAGGAGAAGTGTGCCTCGATGCGAGTGATGTTGAGTTGTCCACGCCCAGCCAGTCACATGACCACCAAGCCATGCCCACCAACTAAGCCATGCCCATAGAACTGGTTGTTAAAAAAAAAATGAATCCTTCCCCTGGACCTTATCCTTCCTTACTCCCAAAGGCAACGGGACTTTCTGGTTTTGCTAGAAGATGTTTCGCTTCTCCTCCAAGAAGCTTCTTTGGTTCTGACTGAATGGCAGGGAATGAAAGGAAAGAGGCAGAGGTGGGCTTCGTATAATTTAACAACTGGTTAACCTAGCACAGAATGTGAGCTCGGTGCTTGCGTGCAACTTCAAATACACAGCAATATTATGCACGCGGCTTCCAGAACACCTTCTCGGGCATCTGCGGTGAGTAGAGCTGGCGAGGCACAGAAATCAGCTGGTCTGCGTGGGTGGGACAAGCGAGCCAGAGAGTGAGATATGTAGGATGGGATAGCACCAGGGTGGGTGAATGGGCCTAGCCGATGGTTGGAACTACTGGTATGGGCAAACTGGTCCGAACCGGCAGCAGCCCACCTCTGGAAAGAGGGCTAACAACCAGATGACTGCAAGGAGTATAAATCCTTACATCCTCCACCATTCACTCAGAACTAAAGAAGCTTCTTGGGTGAGAAGGAAAAGGCCTTCCAGCAAAACAAGTCCAGTTGCCTTTTGACAAAAAAAATCACCTTTGGGACAAAGGGCCATAGACAATTATCTTTTTTTAGTCTTCTTAAATTTGTCCTCTGCCCCAAGGTTGACTAAAATGAAGCGTGTTTGGAACGCTAAGCCTAAAAACCATTAAAAATTTCAAGGCTGAACGGAATAATCGTAATATCCAACATCTTCCTGTATTTCCTTAGGAATTCGGTATCAATTAAACAGGTTTAATAAGGATGACTTTCTTTTTTTTACCTTTACAAGTGTACTGTAGATGGGGAGCTCCAGCCTAGAATGCTAATGGAGGGTTTGAACCCTGCAGAAAATGCCACTTTTTGGAGAGGGGAAAAGGACTGTGGCTGCACTACTTAGGAGTATTTGGCCATTTTCCATGCTTGCAACATACCTTAGTTTTCAAAATGAATTTTCCTCTGCTTTTTGAACATTGCCCATTCAACCATATCCTTATTCCCATCATTGTTGCTCTGCTTAGATCTTCTAAATACCAAGGTCTAGTTATTTATTTAAAACAAAGAAGGTACAATATAAACCAGTGGACAAAAATTACTAAAATTATGCAGTTAATGTGCAATACAATATTAAAATAACAAATCAAGATTGACCCTATCAAGCAAAGTACGGTGTGTTATTTTATGATACGGAAAAAAACCTATTGAGCTTAATGCCAACATCGCCATGTTATTATTTATAAAGACAAGAAAAATAAATAAAAAATAGATTAGAGAACCGTATTATTAATGTGAAAATGTCCAAGGACTCTGTATAATTATAAAGACCAAGCAAATGCTATTTTAATTTACCTTGTTCGTCTTCTGCATTTAATATTCACATTATAAAGTTAATCACCATAACACAGTGCGTTATTAAAATACACAATATTACAAATGTAACTAGTACGTTAATTATTACAAAGCACCAAAAAAACTGCTTGCTGTATTGTAGGAGCAATTGTAAAAAAAGAAATCAAATAAAGCTATCAGGGAGAACGGAAAAATAATTGTGACATTTAAAACCAGCCTAAAGGTTACTCAGGAAGAGGTCAGGTATGTTTCTTGTGAGAAAGAATTTAAAAAAAAAAGTAAGGCCATTGCAGAAAAGATCCTATCATTAATATCACTGATTATCACAGTGATAGATTGATCATTTTAACGAAATACTGTGTTTCCCTGAAAATAAGACCCTGTCTTATATATTTTTTGCTACCAAAAAAGGCACCAGGTCTTATTTTCGGGGGAATGCCATCCATTGACTAACCTCACTTGTGTGCATTGCCCCCAACCCCCTTTTCACTGTCAGAGGCCTTCAGGAACCTCTTCTTCTGCAGCTGGCAAGGCTTTCCTGAAGGCCTCTGCAGCCGATAACAGAGCTCAGGATCGATCCAGAGCTTTCTTATCAGCTCCAGAGGCCTTCAGGAAAGCCTTGCCAGCTTTGCTGGCTGCAAAAGAAATGGGCCAGCAAGGCAGGTGTCGGGGTGTGCGAGGCTTGGCTACACCTGTCCAAAGGTAAGTAGTAGGGCAGCTCCACCCACCCCCATTCCCAACCTAGCTTAATTTTTACCCGTGCAATCTGGAGTAGGTGGGATCTTAATTAGGGCTTATTTTGGGGGTAAGGCCTATATTGGGTGCACGTGTAAAAATCAAACTAGTACTTACTTTCGGAGTAGGTCGTATATTTGGGGAAACAGGGTATTTGTCTGGCATGAAAGATCAGGTCCACACGTGAAGGTCCAATTAAATCAGCCGATTACTAAATGTGCCCATGGATTGGGAATCTACTCAAATAACGGTACTATCTTGCCATTAGATAAGGGTCGCTGGAATTGAAGATGGATTGGATCGGGTCCCTTTGTGACCACGTAGATATTCTAGGCTGATTCCTCTATTTGATTCCACCCAAGGTTTCTGCCACTCCTCCTTCTGCGGGTAATCCTCGACTTACAACCACAACGGAGTCCAACATTTCTGTTGTTAAGTGAGACATTTGTGAAATGGTTTTTGCTCCATTTTAGGACCTTTCCTGCCATGCTTGTTAACTTACTCATCTGACCCTGGGGATGCTCAAAAGGTCATAAGTGTGAAAAGGGGTCATGTTGCTTTTCCCCCCAGTGCCCTTGTAACTTTGAATGGTCACTAAACGAACTGCTGTAAATCGAGGGCTACCTGGAATCCCATCCTCTAGTCCAGTGGTGGCTAACCTTTTTGGGCTCCTGTGCCAAAAATTGTGCACACGCTTGCATGCTCACACTCGCGGACCAGCACCCAGAAGGCAATGCCCCTCACACACACACCCTATGCATGCACATGCAATCCACCCACCCCTTTGCTGCCCCCTTACCTACACTGTGCCTCACAGCTGATTTTTGATGGATTTGAGGTCTTTTTAGGCCTCCCAGAGGCTTGAGGAAGGCTTCTGCAGGCTTTGCAGGCTGAAAACTACCCATTTCATCACTTCCGGTATTTTCGGAAAAACAGGAAGTGATGAAACGGGGCTAGTTTTTGGCCTGCAGAAGCCTTCCTCAAGCCTTTGGGAGGCCAAAAAAGGCCTCAAACCCACCCCAAATCAGCTGTGAGACGCACACATGCGCAGTGAGGTAAGTTTGCCTGCAGCTCGCATGCCGGCACAAATGGCTCTGCGTGCCACCTGTGGCATGAGTGCCATAGGTTCGCCATCACCGCTCTAGTCTAAACCTTCCCTCTAAAGCAGTGATCACCAACTCCCTGGACCGCTGGTGGTCCACGAGAAAATTTTGGTGCTCCACAGAAAGATTATTTGCATTGTTTATATTATACTCAAACTACAGCCCCTGGGACGAATACGTGCAACGAACGTTTGTGTTGCTGCAAAGAGTCTCCCCTTTTGGGGTCTTTTTTTGTGGGTCAGAGGGGGCCAGAAATTCCCATTTGGGGTCTGCTTCAGCTCCTGCTGTTGGGCGAAGGCTGGAGGGAAGGGCCACTGGTGGCAAAGAGCCAGAGGTCCTCGTTCCAGTGGGACTGCATCATGGCTGGGAACTGGCTAACTATCTCAGCCCACTGAGGTTCCAGGACCTGCCCTTGCACTCCTGCAGGTCTTCCCTCTGCTTTGAAAGCCCGTGCTTATAGTCCTCAGTGAGGTGCTTCTGCTGAGCCTCCTTCCCGGTCAGATCCAATTTTAACTGAGCCGGCTGTTTTGCCAGCTCTTTCTCGCGGGGGCTGCTTAGCTCCAACCACTGCTTCGTGTGGGGCCCCTAAGGAGCCTGGGTGGGCGGGGGAGGAGGAGCTGGGAAGGGAGGGGCGAGTAATGGCTGGTGAGGTGCCCCTCAACATGAGTGACATCGAGTTGGCCACACATCCCAGTCGATCACTAGGCAGATCGAATTAGTGGTCCATGGGATTTAAAATTATGAATTTAGTCACCCCTGAGGTCGGAAAGGTTGGTGACTGGGATCTCCACATGTACTGATTTCGCACTCTGAAGGAAGTCCTGCCTTAGCACTTGGCCACCACAGGTGCCCCCGACACAAGGAACATCGAGCTGGCCACACCCAACCCAGCTGTGCTCATTCCACCCCCCCAAGATCAAACCCAACCCTGATGCAGCCCTAAAAAAAAAATCGGATTTGTTTTGAGTTCTAAATCTGGAGCAAGAAGCCAGCTAACCCCGCATAGCCAAGTCAAGCATCCCAGATTGCCCAGCCAGAAAAGGTGTGGGTTTCAGGTGACCTTTGGCCTGCTTCCAGCTGCCTCTGGAGGCATGCTCCACTCACCTGTGTGAAAGGACTAACCTGGTTCCTTCAGATCAATATTGTTCTGACCAAGGCTTATTGGAGACACTAACAAACACACTTTAGTCCCGAAACCGTTTTTTCTTTATTTATTATGTGAATTTTAGTCATTCACAGCCCATAATGAGTCTCCAATAGTTTGTAAAGAGTCCCATGGAAGTCTGCGAAAATCCTTCAGGATACGTCTGACAAGCACGCACCTTTATCTTCCTTGAAATGTTGCCAACAACTAAATGTCCAATTAATTATATGAGGCCAAACAGAACACAAATTCAACACTGAGCTTCAGGTTTCAAACTGACCAGTACGAACAAAGTTGCTTCCTGCAAAGATTCCTGTCCCTTTGCTCCTCCTTTATGTCTTATGGGAGAGGCCAATCACCTCCAAGCCTTACTCCCGAGTCACCTCTTTTGTCTTAACTGTTCTTGCCTTCTGGCAGCTCTGCGCATGCGTGCACTGGGAACGGGCGACCCTTGTTCCTCTGCCTTGCTGCTGTCAGATTCTGGAGGCTCTGGAGTCAGCATATAACTCCCAGATGGCCCTGGCCCCATCTCTGTATCGGATGCAGGACCCTTGTCCGATTCCTCCCCAGACTCCCAGACTGGCCCATGTTCCTCCTCCACTGTCCGACTCTGCTGCCTCTTTGCAGGCTGTCAACGGACCACAACAAATATATCCTTTGGGAAGAGGCAGCCTAGCAAAATTGCTCGCCAGGAAAGAATCACCTTGGAAGGCGGCAGAGAGAAGGATCAGATGGCTTCCGGCTTTCCTCCTCAATTGGATTAAGGGATGCTCTTCCCAGAGTCTTGCAGATGGCTATTGATTGCTGTAGCAATGCCTGGAGGTACCCATAAAGTAGCCACAGCAAAGTGGGGTGGTAAGAAAACAGGGTCAGTTCTGAGCAATGCCTCGCCGGAAGAGAGAGGGACTCTCTAGGAACGTATCAGCTGAATGGGGCTTTGTGGTTCTTTGGGGTTTTTTTTTATCATTGACCCCAAAACTGGGGCGAGGGAAAGAGGCCTTAGCTTTGTGAGTTGCCTTCTTTTACTTTTAGCCAAAATGCTATTATAGGGCCATGAACTCCTTTTGATTGCTTCTTTCCAATATGTCCTATGCTTTCTCTGTATTTTTGGTTGTATATTTGATACGATCAATAAAGCTTCTTCTTCTTCTTCTTCTTCTTCTTCTTCTTCTTCTTCTTCTTCTTCTTCTTCTTCTTCTTCTTCTTCTTCTTCTTCTTCTTCCTTCTCCTCCTCCTCTTCTTCTTCTTCTACTCCTCCTCCTCTTCCTCTTCCCCTTCTTTTCTTCTTCTATCTATTCTCTTCCTCTTCTTTTCTTCCTCTTTCTCTTCTCTTTCTCTTCCTCTTCTTTTCTTTTCCTTCTCCTCCTTCTTCTCCTCCCTCCTCCTCCCCTCCTCCTCCTCCTCCTCTTCTTCTTCTTCTTCTCCTTCTCCTTCTCCTTCTTCCTCCTACTCCCTTCTCTTTCTCTTTCTTTCTTCTTCCTTCTTCTCTTCCTCTTCCTCTTCTTTTTCTCTCTCTCTCTCCTCTCTCTTCCTCTTCTCTTCCTTCTCCATATCCATCATTGGATGTTGGCGATCATGTTGGCCACTATTTGATCAACAGATGCACAAAAATGTACTGCTGAGTTTTGTCCAAACCTGTCCTTTAGGTTTTGAAGCTATGATGTTCTTCTTCTTCTGTACCTCGTTGGCCTTCAATCTTTTCCTGGAGGATTAAGTGAAGTTGGTTGTATTTTTCTGGGTGTAGCATCGCATGTCTGAAATATTCTAACTTTTGCTTTTTAATGGTTTCGATGATTTCCCTTGGCTTTCCAGATGGCTTATCCCCTCCTCATTTCTGATTTTGTCAAGCCAACTCATATGTAACAGCTGCCTGTAAATCCACATTTCAAATACTTCTAGTCTCTTCCAGTGGCTTTCCGGCCAGAGACCAATTCTCCACTCCGTAGAGCAGGATAGAAAAGATGTAGCATCTGACAAGCCGGATTTTTCAATCTTAGGCTTATGTCGTGACTGCAGAAGAGCTTTTTTCATTTTGAAGTATGCTGTTTGAGCTTTCTCTATATCTTTGCTTTTCCCCCCTCAGTGGCCATGTCCCAGCTTTCTTGCAAATTAGAACTGAGGCACCGGAACCATTGGCCTGAGGTAAATGCAACCTGGGGAATGAGCAAATGCTAGGACAGCCAGCTCAACCTTCTTCCTCAACCAAGGTTATTGTGGCCTCATTATGCAACAGCACATCTGGCCTGAAACCCCTGGGATTCTGCAAATCTCTAATACGGCAATAAGCCTTGCGCTGCCCAGATATACATTTTTTCAGATTAACTCTCATGCAGCTGGTCTTCTCAGCTGCATTTTGTTTTTCGTTTCTTTTTAAAAGGTCTATCTATCTATCTATCTATCTATCTATCTATCTATCTATCTATCTTTCTATCTATCTCTATCTATCTGTCTATCTATCTATCTATCTATCTATCTATCTATCTTTCTATCTATCTCTATCTATCTGTCTATCTATCTATCTCTATCGCTATCTCTATTTATCTATCTATACCTATATCATCTATATCTGTATCTGTATCTGTATCTGTATCTGTATTTGTATTTGTATCTCTATCTCTATCTCTATCTCTATCTCTATCTCTATCTCTATCTCTATCTATCTATCTATCTATCTATCTATCTATCTATCTATCTATCTATCTATCTATCTATCTATCTATCTATCTATCTATCTCTACATACACATAAAAGCAAAATACCACTCATGCATCATCACAAAATCTCCAGAACTGTAAAGTCTACAATCTTGAAATTTGGCACGTATGTTCCTCTTGGCTTCTAGAGGCTCACTAAGAAAGGATTTTTCAAAATGACCATCAGAGCCTTAGTATTTCCTATATTATTATTATTAACATGCTCTGATGCTAAGGAGTTCTACTCCCCCTCCCCACCTGGAAAGAAATCTCTTCCAAATGCAAAACCCAAGCAGAGGAGTTTCAGTTTCACAGCAGCACCAAGCAGCTTTAGTACAGAACAGTTGAGCTAAGCCGTGCCCAGGCTCCTTGCTGTCTCCTTCTTGCTCACACAGGGAATACTGTTTCAGTTTCCAAACAGCCCTCAACTTTCTCTCACACTGACAGGATGCTAGGCAGATGAATACCGATGGATGCTGGTAGGCAGAGGCAGAATTTTGTTTTCCTTATTTTCCTCCCCCAAAGCTAAGCCTGACCACATAGTTTTGTAGCGAAGCACGGGTACCGAGCTAGTAAGCCTATATTTAGGAAATCATTTTGGAAAGCGCAGAAGCCGATACCTCTGACAAACCAGATTTGTTTAACAGTTATGACCTGTGCGATCTCAGACCAGTGGACTTCAACTCCCAGAATTCCTGAGCCAGCATTTCCAACAATGGTTGGAAACCAATCAAGGAAAGAAGCAACCTGGAATGAAGGAGGAACTTCCTAACAGTGAGGACAATTAACCAGTGGAACAGCTTGCCACCAGAAGTTGTGGGTGCTTCATTGTTGGAGGTTTTTAAGAAGAGACTGGACAGTCACTTATCTGAAATGGTATAGGTAGGATTTCCTGCTTGAGCAAAGGGGCTGGACTAGAAGACCTCCAATGTCCCTTCCAACTCTGTTATTCTAAATTCTAAATACTTTTATTTCCAGCATCAGGCTTGAGCCCCTGTCATTCTCACTTCAAAATGAGGCTGTGGTTATTCAGAAACCCCCCTATTTCTCCTGAAATAAACAATCCAGGATTATTTCAGTGGCCGTGACTAAAATGGTGCCACCTTCGCAATGTTCATAGTCCACAGATGACCGACCAGCGACACACAACTCAAGAGCCGATGCCAAAGACACAAGGAGCTGAGGGCTCCATGACCTCACATGGCGGAGGCCATCTTAGGTGCCTTCATCCGTCTGGTGGATCTTTTGAGATCTTTTAAAACTCATCAAAGTTTAAAAAGAAAAGATCAGGCAGAGTTTTGTTCCTGTGGTTGAATGGTGTGTGTGTGTGTGTGTGTGTGTTTGTGTGTGTGTGTTGTGCAAATCTCATTGTTTGCTCCAGAATAAACACCATCCACACATTCCCGGGCTGGTTAAAGGCGCTGAAAGATCTTTGTTTAACAACAAACATTATGGCCGGAGATCAATTCTTCTTTGCTTGCCATTAGGTGTCAGGGCAGTAAATGGAAATTATTAGATAAATGATTTTAAAAAGAGACGCTGCTGCTAAAGAAAGGAATCCTTGTCAAATGGAGGAAGAAAAGCATCTCCACGTACAGAGAGAGAGAGAGAGAGAGAGAGAGAGAGAGAGAGAGAGAGATGGGTTGCTGGACAGCGTCTTCTAAGGGAGCCTGGCCTCCACAAGACGTGGGTTGTTTGCTCTCTGCCGAAGGAACACAACTGCTTTGGTGTGGCCTGACAGACCAAAAGCCTCCCAGAAAAACCTGCCTGCATTTTCAGAAGGACCCAAGAAGGTTTGTGTGTGTGTGTGTGTGTGTGTGTGTGTGTATGTATGTGATCAGGGAACACAAGGCATCATTCTTTACAGCAATTCCTGTCTCTGGAAAATAAGTAAAAGCAACAGAGAGAAGCGAAAGGAACAGGGTGAAGGGCTGCTCTTTCGAACTGTTTTGATTGACATGATGAAAAACCCAGTGTATGTATGGAGAAGAAAGGAAGGAAGGAAGGAAGGAAGGAAGGAAGGAAGGAAGGAAGGAAGGAAGGAAGGAAGGGGGAGGGAGGGGAGAGAGAGGAAGGAAGGAAGGAAGGAAGGAAGGAAGAGGGAGGAGAGAGAGAGAAAGAAAGAAAGAAAGAAAGAAAGAAAGAAAGAAAGAAAGAAAGAAAGAAAGAAAGAAAGAAAGAAAGAAAGGAAGGAAGGAAGGAAGGAAGGAAGGAAGGAAGGAAGGAAGGAAGAGGGACGGAGGAGAGAGAAAGAAAGAAAGAAAGAAAGAAAGAAAGAAAGAAAGAAAGAAAGAAAGAAAGAAAGAAAGAAAGAAAGAAAGAAAGAAAGAAAAGATTTTTAAAAGATGTTGGATAACCATTTGTCTGAAGTGGTGTAGGGTTCCCACTGCTAGGTTGGCACAAGCAATGGGAGCTCACTCCATTATGCGGCACTAGGGATTCAAACCACTGAACTGCCAACCTTTCTGATCAACAAGCTCAGCGTCTTAGCCACTGAGCCACCGTGTTCCTGTAAAGGACTGGTTTACTATGGTCTAAAGTTAAAATACCACTCAGTGGGTGATCATTTCAATTATATAGCTAATTTAGTTAGGGGGTTTTGTATTATTCTTAACAGCATTTTATTGTATTTTTATAAAGATCTATGGGTGAATTAAAATGCAATTATTGTTAATAGGTAGTTCCCATTTTTAAAAAGTATATTTACCTAAGACGTTTCATTGGAATCCCAAAAGACGTAGGGCTATTTACATCAGAGAGAAACCGGCTGAGACAGAGGGAGGAGTCAAATGGGGAATTAGTCTGGAATCTCTACATGGGCACAACAAGAGGTTGAAGTGTGACCCGCCATGAGTGATATTGAACCTTATCTAGTCTTACCCGGCTAAAAACCATCAGTCAGAGAAGATTCCTGTATTATAGGTTTAAAGCAATGAAACAGCAAATTCAACACTTCATGGGTAGATCTGATTATTCGTGCCTAATAATTTAGTCCCTTCCCGACATGCACCTTTTTCAATCTTGAATTCAGAGAGAAGGATCCAGGGATGTAATTCAACCAGTGTAACAACCGGTTTGGTGAGCATGCCCTTCACACATGCACAGTAAAATCTCTCTTTATAAAAGCGAAATACCACTCACACATCATCACAAAATCTCCAGAACCGTAAAGCCTACAAACTTGAAATTTGGCACCTATGTTCCTCTTGGCTTCTAGGGGCTCACTAAGAAAGGATTTTTTGAAATGACTACCAGAGCATTAGTATTTCGTATATATTATTATTATTAACATGCTCTGATGCTAAGGAGTTCTACTCCCCCTCCCCACCTGGAAAGAAATCTCTTCCAAATGCAAAACACAAGCAGAGGAGAGGAGTTTCAGTTTCAGTTTCAGAGCACCAAGCAGCTTTAGTACAGAACAGTTGAGTTAAGCCACACCCAGGCTCCTTGCTGTCTTCTTCTTGCTCACACAGCAAATACTGTTTCAGTTTCCAAACAGCCCTCAACTTTCTCACACACTGACAGGATGCTAGCCAGATGACTACCAATGGATGCTGGTAGACAGAGGCAGCATTTATTTTCCCTTATTTTCCTCCCCAAAAACTAAGCCCAACCACATAGTTTCGTAGCGAAACACGGGTATCCAGCTAGTTCAATATATATTCAAAATTCAAAATATATTCAAACTATAGTGTCCATCTTGTAATCGTTCCTTGATGTTCTCACCTGTCTACAAAGGGCCTAACTTCCTTACAGTCAGTTTTGTAGTTGTGTATTTCCTCAACCCCAACCTTCCACTCTTCTTTGGGAGGACTTCTATTTGGGGAGAGACGAAGAGAAATATTGAGACCGTGAGAGGCCCATGGGCCAGTCAGATAAATGCTATCTGAGAAGCTCCCCCACCCAACATCCTGCGGGGACAAAAAATTAAAAAAAAAAAAAAACAGAGCCAGGTGCACTTCTGCCAAAATCAAATTAGCCACCAGATGCCACATCCAATTGTAGTAAATTGATGGGCGAGTTTGCAATGTCTATAGTAGATCTTACAAGAAAGGTCAACGCGCGGAGAGATAGACAGACAACAGGCTGGGCTTATAATGGAGCTGCTGGGACAATAGCAAAGAGCTTGGAAATTCAATCTGGTCCCTCCGAACGGCGAGAGAATATGGTTATCAGGAAGTAGCATAAGTGCCTTCGTGGTCCAGCCCTTTCCATTTCTTGAGACGTTGATAGGGAATCACTAAAAACATTTCACATTGAAAGCAAGAGAGAAAATGTAACACTGGCACATGTATACCCGGAGCACGTGTCTATGCACACTCTTTAAACCAGAGGTGGTATTCAGCTTGTTCGGACCGGTTCTAGAGAACCGGTAGCGGAAATTTTGAGTAGTTCAGAGAACCAGCAAATCCCGCCTCTGACTGGCCCCGCCAACCCCATCTCTTCTCTGCCTCCCACTGAGTCCCAGCTGATCGGCTGGGTCTTCTTTGGTTGCCCTGCACAGGAGAACGGAGCTGGAAAGCAGGTCAGTGGGGTGGGGAGGGAAGGGGGATTTTGCAGTAACTTTCCCCCAGGAGTGGGGAAAGAATGGAGATTTTACAGTATCCTTTCCCACCGAGCTACGGCCACCAAGCCACGCCACACCCACCAAACCACACCCACAGAACTGGTAGTAAAAAAATTTGCATCCCACCACTGCATTAAATACTCTTTGTTCCAAAAGAGGAGAAAATTAGAGTTTTCGCACAAGAGAGGGCTGTTGTTGTTGCCTCTCTTTGGGTAACAAGCATAATTATTTACACTGTGAGCCTCAGGAACTAAAAAGAAACGAACGTTGACATATTGAATTGGTCCGCATTGATAGCTACTCTTCCATCTCTCCCTGAAGTTAACATCATGTTTTTATGGCCGCCTAACTAGTTTTATTTCATTCTATTGAATTAACATTGGAAAACATCCAAGGCAGCTCAACTGTTTTCTTAAATAACAAGAGTTGGCTCGTGGGGGAAATGAGCAGTTAACAAATTTAATAAATAAACAAAGAGGAACATGGAAGCATCATATGCTGCGTGGTTAAATGCTTTGGGACAAAGCACCAAGATCAAAGGTGAAGGCACAGGGGTGGGATTCAAATTTCTTAACAACCGGTTCTGTGGGTGTAGCCTAATTTGTGGGTGTGGCTTGGTGATCATGTGACTGGCTCGGCATGGCTTGTATGTAAATATTATAAATATTTATGTAAATGTTGAATTTTTTATTAAAAAAGAGCAACTTTTACCCAAAATCAGGCAAAGCAGGCAGGCAGATTGAGTTGCTCACAGAATCACAGATTCATTCAGAGATCTATCTTTCTGCCATCAGCTAGCTGAGTCTGCTTTGAAAAATAGAAGCTTCGGTCCTAAGGAAGGTTCAGCTCTACTTTTAGATTAGCTAGAAAGCAAGAAATGCAACAATTTCCTGCTTTCTAACTAATCTAAATCAGCACAGCAGAACAGCTGATGGTTGGGGAGAAAAAAAGGAAAAATAGCAACTTAGCAGGCAAGTTTGATGGCGTGCATGCCAGGTAAGGAGTAAGTGGGCAGGGTAGGGTGGGGCCAGCTAGTGGCGTGATTTGCCAGTTCTCCGGCAGGTAGAATCCCACCTCTGGTGAGAGTGTGCTTTGCACATGTGTGTAGACCATTTCCAAAAAAACTCAGCTGTGCCGCCTGGACAGTTGACAAGCGCTGCGTGCAGGTGCACAGCATTTCAAACTCCTCTTCTTTCCTGCTTTTTCAACCTCAGCTGTGCCCCACAAAGCAGCTGAGGGTGCAAAAACAGGAAATAAAGGACAGCCAAGAGCCCAGGCAAGCAGGTGGGCCAAACAGAGCAGCAGACACCAAACTGGTTTGGTGTCTGCTGCTCTTCAGAGCTACCGGTTCTATAGAACCAGGCCAAACCAGTAGCATCCTAGTTACCTTCTGGGCTGGGAAAAAAACTCTCCCAGGAACAGCCTTTGGCTGCAGAGAATCAAGTCCAAAACATGGTCAACAAAAACTGTAACTATAAGTCCAATCAAGGCAAAATGAGGTAATTAGTCTAGAAGGGCAAGAGAAGGAATTCCAGATGTGAAGGAATGGCAGTAACTCAACACGGTTGGGGAAGATGCTAGGAATGCAGATAAGCAAACTCAACACAAGATAAAGTCACATTTGCTACCAGCAGCTGCAGCACTCAGCTTGCATCTCTTTTAAACTCTCATTCCCAGCTGTGGCTAATGAAGGGAATCAGGACCCTTTCCTCCCCTGTAAGCCACTCAACCCACATTGTTCTCTTCTCCATTCCTCTCTGCATGCCCTAGGATGAAGATGGGGTGGGCCTGGGTCTTCCTCTGAACTCCCTCTCCCTTGTTCTACCTCTCCTCTGCTCTTCTCAGCTCTTTCCCAGTTTCCTCCACAGCCAACAGAGCCACACTCCCACTCCCTGTCAGCTGTTCGTCTTCCTCCTCAGATTCAGACTCCCACGGGGCATGACAGTTATGGCACTGAAAAAAGTGACGTATGACTGCTTTTCAGAGTTTGTAGTAGCCCCATGATCATGTGATCCAAATTCAGATGCTTGGCAACTCATACTTATGACCATTGCTGTGTCCCAGGGTCACACGATCCCCTTCTGCGATCTTCTGACAATGAAGTCAATGGGGGGAGCCAGATTCACTTAAGAAGGTTCCTCATTTATCCACGGCAGTGATTCACTTAACAAGCGTGGCTAGAAAGGCTGTAAAATGGGGGCAAAACTCACTTAACAACAGAAATTTTGATCTTCATTGTGGCCATAATTCAAGGACTGCCTGTATTTCTATTGCTCCATTTTTATTGTTTTATTCCTTTATTATTTAGTATAATTGGGCCATGTATAATTGACAGGCTGGATTTTATCATAGATTTTAGTTGTCATTTATTAGTTTATACCAGAATTTTTTAATTGTACATTTACTGAGTGTTTTTATTTGTTCTGGTCTCTGAGTTGTGGTCCGTTGGCAGCCTGTGGAGACAGCATGGGGGAGGAACATGGGCCAGTCCTGGAGTCTGGGGAGGACTCGGACGAGGGATCTGAGTCCAATACAGAGATGGGGCCAGGGCCATCTGGGAGTTATATGCTGACTCCAGAGCCTCCAGAATCTGACAGCAGCAAGGCAGAGGAACAAAGGGAGCCTGTTCCCAGTGTGCACATGTGCAGAGCTGCCAGAAGGCAAGAACAGTTAAGACAAAAGGGACAACTCAGGAGTAAGGCTTGGGGGTGATTGGCCTCTCCCATAAGACATAAAGGAGGAGCAAAGGGACAGGAGTCTTTGCAGGAAGCAACTTTGTTCGTACTGTTCGGTTTGAAACCTGAAGCTCGGTGTTGAATTTGTGTTCCATTTTAGCCTCATATAACTAATTGGACATTTAGTCATTGGCAGCATTTCAAGGAAGATAAAGGTGCATGCTTATCAGACTTATCCTGAAGGATTTTGGCAGACTTCCATGGGACTCTTTACAAACTGTTGGAGACTCACTATGGGCTGTGAATGACTAAAATTCACATAATAAATAAAGAAAAAACGGTTTTGGGACTAATGTGTGTTTGTTAGTGTCTCCATAAGCCTTGGTCAGAACATTATGGTCTACAACTGTAATAAACTCAGTCGAACTGAATTCCTTTATTATCACGGTGTTTGCCCTTTTAAAAAATAATTCCCCCCCCCCTCATCTTTATGGTTGCCAAGTCATCCAGCGAAGTCCCACAGAAGCAGCAATGGGCAGCAAAGAGATGTAACCAATAAATGAAAACAAATAAATCATAAACCATTTCTCTGGAAGCGATAAGGCGCCAGCTAAAGCAGCCTGGTGGACCGCAAAGTAATCTACCCTTTTTTTTTTTCTAAAATTAATATTTTTGGCGTAGGTGCGTTTTTTTTCCTTGAAATATGGCTAACCTGCTGTGGCTGCCCAGAAGATAACGTATAACTCCAGTTAAAATAGTACAAAAGGGAATTTTAACAAAGGACAGAGGGGTCAAAAAAGGTATTTTCTTTAAAAAACACACACACACACACACACACATTGCAAATCAAAGTGGACTTTGGAAAATAATCAGGGGGTTGATTTGAGGTTGTTGTTGTTTTTTAATTGTTCCTTTCGGACAGCTCTCCTTCCTTCTGCTTGTGTTTAATAGCGTAATCTGCCTCAGTGGGTCCCAAATGACCAAGATCCAGAGGGCTGGGAGAAGATTAGCATGGTAATCTCATTCCGAAGGATAAAATTAGCCAAGATATTTCCCCGAATGGAAAGCTGCCATTGGTGAGCGGCCGTGCTTAGAATCAATTACGAAATTACTCCGAGCTCGAAGACGACATTAACAGGAAAAAAAAAAAATGGCCATCGACCGAAAGGAAATCAGATTAAAAAAAAAAAAAGGGATCGTTAAATCTCTCGCTGCTATTTGCAAATGTGGCTCACAAGGAAAAGGCACCCAAAAATAAGGCAAAATTTAATTTTTCAGCGTAGACCCTGTCATCATTTCAGCCAGAGAGCTCTCTACACCTTAAATTTTTGCTTTATTATTATTGTTCTTCTTCTTCTTCTTCCCTCTGCAGGAACTGGAGGAGAATGCAAGGGGATAAAACGTCTCAGCGTTCCCCAATGTAACCTTGGCTCAAATCTGAAACCGTGGCCACATCAGAGCTGCGTTGCAAACGGAGACAGGCCATACCAAAGGAATAAATGAACGGCTGAAAATCAAATTAAACGATGATAGATAGATAGATAGATAGATAGATAGATAGATAGATAGATATGATAGAGATAGAGACAGACAGACAGATAGACAGAGATAGAGATAGATAGTTAGAGAATGTGTGTGTGTGTGTGTGTGTGTGTGTGTGTATGAAATTCCACTCATGCATCATCACAAAATCTCCAAAACTGTAAAGCCTACAATCTTGAAATTTGGCACATATCTTCCTCTTGGCTTCAAGGGGCTCACTAAGAAAGGATTCTTCAAAATAACCCTCAGAGCATTAGTATTTCCTATATTATTGCCATTAACACGCTATGATGCTGAAGAGTTCTACTCCCCCTCCCCACCTGAAAAGAAATCTCTTCCAAATACAAAACACAAGCAGAGGAGAGGAGTTTCAGTTTCAGTTTCAGTTTCACAGCACCAAACAGCTTTAGCATAGAACAGTTGAGCTAAGCCATGCCCAGGGCTCCTTGCTGTCTCCTGCTTGCTCACACAGCAAATGCTGTTTCAGTTTCCAAACAGCCCTCAACTTCCTCACACACTGACAGGACACTAGCCAGATGGATGAATACCGATGGATGCTGGTAGACAGAGGCAGAATCCCCCCCCCCACATTATTTTCCTCCCCAAAAACTAAGCCCAACCACAATGTTTCATAGCGAAGCACGGGTGTCAAGCTAGTATATAGATATAACCTCGCTTGAAATTAACCTAATTGCTTAACTGCTTGTAAACATACACGTAGACCTCAATTTGCGACCACAATTAAGACCGAAATTTCTGTTGTTAAGTGACACATGGGTCAAGTGAGTTTTGCCCCATTTTACGACTTTTCTTGCCACCGTGGTTAAGGGCATACCTGTCATTGATACTTTAGAGACCTGGTTGTTAAATGAATCTGGCTTTCCCCTTGCACTTTGCTGGTCAGAAGGTCGCTAAAAGGGGAAAATTGCATGACCTTGGGATGCAGCAATGGTCCTAACTATGAATCAGTTGCCAAGCACCTGAATTTCGATCACACAATCCCGGGGAGGTGTCAGGGGTCTTAAGTGTGAAAAATTGTCCTTAAGTCACGTTTTTATGACTCAATCAACATTTCAGTGTCCATAGTGAGTTAGAAAACTGAGTGTGATGACCCGGGGCATGGCACAAAGGCAACACAGTCAGATAATAAGTAGAAGTCCCTTTATTAGCTCCAACTTTGCCCCCAATGATCTGGTTACCTTCCGGTCTGGAGAAAAACTCTCCCACGAACCTGCAACAGCCTTTGGCTGCAGATATTCCAGTCCAAAATGGTGTAAACAGAAAACTTTAAGCTATAAATCCAACAAGGCAAAATAAGGAAATTAAATCTGGCAGGACAGAGTTCCAGAAGTGAAGTAACAAGGCAGTAAATCAAACCAGTTGGGAGGATGCCAGGAACTCAGATAACAGCAGCCAACATGTGATAAACTCAATGTTTGTTCTCGACAAACACCCCTCCCAACTGCCTCTCCTTTAAACTCCCCAGGTGTGCCTACTGAAGGTAATCAGGGCCCTTTCTTCCCCCATAAGCTATGCAACCCATGTTGCTCTCTTCTCCGTTTTCCCTGCATGCACTAGGATGAGGAGGGGGTGAGCCCTCTCCCTTGTTGTATCTCTCCTCTGCTCTGCCCAGCTGGACTTTGCCGTTCCCCAGTTCCCCCCACAGCCAACGGAGCCCCTCTCCTGCTCCCTGATGGCTGTTCGTCTTACTCCTCAGATTCAGACTCTAACAGGGGTGGTATGACACCGATCTGATCCCTCCAAATAAATAATATAAGGAAAGCCTCAAAACAATCCTCAGGAAACTCAAGTAATCAGGAGACTGGATAGCCACCTGTCTGAAATGGTATAGGGCAAGGGTCTTCAGACTTGGCCAGTTTAAGACTTGTGGACTTCAACTCCCAGAATTCCTGAGCTAACATGACTGAAGGAGTCTTAACGCTGTCAAGTTTGAGGACCCCTGGAATAGATAGAGAAAGAGAGGTAGAATAGATGGAGAGAAAGAGAGATAGATAGATAGAGGGAGAGAGAAAGAAAGATAGAATAGATAAATAGATAGAATAGATAGAGAACGAGAGGTAGAATAGAGAGAGAGAGAGAAAGAGAATAGATAGATAGATAGATAGATAGATAGATAGATAGATAGATAGATAGACAGACAGACAGACAGACAGAATAGATCAAGGGTCTTCAAACTTGGCAAGTTTAAGACTTGTGGACTTCAACTCCCAGAATTCCTGAGCTAACATGACTGGAGGAGGAATTCTGGGAATTGAAGACCACTAGTCTTAAAGCTGTGAAGTTTGAAGACCCCTGGAATAGATAGATAGAGAAAGAGAGGTAGAATAGATAGAGAGAAAGAGAGATAGATAGAATAGATCAATAGGAGAGAGAGAGAGAAAGATAGGATAGATAGATAGATAGATAGATAGATAGATAGATAGATAGATAGATAGATAGATAGATAGATAGATAGATAGATAGATGTTGTGGACTTCAACTCCAAAAATTCCTGAGCTAACATGACTGGAGGAGAAATTCTGGGAATTGAAGTCCTCAAGTCTTAAAGCTGCCAAGTTTGGAGACCCCTGGTCTAGGGTCTCCAGCTTGAGGAAGGGGTTGGACTAGAAGACCTTCAAGGTCCCTTCCAGCTCTATTCTGATGGATTGATCTCATGCCCACCTACCTTATCAGTCATCAAAGACAAGGAGAACTGGGTTAGGGGGAAGCTGATTAACCTCATTAACCAGTGTTAATTAAACACTAACAAGGACAATCAACCAGTGGAACAAAAGTTGCCTCCAGAAGTTGTGGGTGCTTCATCAGTGGAGGTTTTTAAGAAGAGGCTGGACAGTCACTTGTCTCAAATGGTATAGGATCTCCTACTTAAGCAGCGGGCTGGACTAGAAGACCTCAAAGGCCCCTTCCCCCTGTATTTTATTCTAACTACAGATCCTGTCTGGGTTTACGTCTACCCTAGGACCCTGGGACAAGATTCTGCTCAATCGAGGCCTGCGGATTAAGTGGGAAGGGGGTTGGGCATGACACACACATTAGCGATAGACAGCTAACTTTTGTTTGGGGGGGGAGGGGGAGAAGGTTTACAGGAATTAGCCGATTAGTGTCAACTGGACACAATCACTTTTGTGCGCCTTTGCGTATCGATGCTTTTACGGAACGGGTGGTCGCCCGATATAAATCCTAAGAGAGGGGCTTGGTTGGGATGACAGAGGAGATGATGTTTTCCTGAAGAAGAAATTGGTGGGGGGTGGAGGCAGGGGAGGGAAAAGCCACTTACAAACTTTTCTTCTCCCCCTTGTTTTGCACAGCCCTGCCCTGAAAAGAAACGAGCGTGCGATCTTTACCCTCAATTCCACTTGGTAACTTCGGGGTCACGACGGCAGCTAAGGATAGTACAGGGGGCAATTAAGGGATTTGAACACTGAGCAGCAGACAAGGAGGCTTGAAAAGTCTTGCTGAGGCTATTTTTAAGCAATGCGGAAAGAAAGAAAGAAAGAAAGAAAGAAAGAAAGAAAGAAAGAAAGAAAGAAAGAAAGAAAGAAAGAAAGAAAGAAAGAAAGAAAGAAAGAAAGAAAGAGAAAGAAAGAGGGAGGGAGGGAGGGAGGGAGGAAGGAAGGAAGGAAGGAAAGAAAGAAAGAAAGAAGGAAGGAAGGAAGGAAAGAAAGAGGGAGGGAGAGAAAGAAAGAAGGAAGGAAGGGGGAGGGAGAGAATGAAAAAGGAGGAAGGAAGGAAAGAGGGAGGAGAGAGAGAGAGAGAGAGAGAAAGAAGAAGGAACGAAGGAAGGGAGGAAAGAAAGAGGGAGGGAAGGAGAGAGAGAGAGAAAGAAAGAAAAAGAGAAGGAAGGGAAGAAAGAAAGAAGGAGAAAGAAAGAAAGAAAGAAAGAAAGAAAGAAAGAAAGAAAGAAAGAAAGAAAGAAAGAAAGAAAGAAAGAAAGGGGGAGAAAGAGAGAAAGAAAGAAGGAAGGAAAGAATGAATGAAAGAAAGAGGGAGGGAGAAAGAAAGAAAGAAAGAAAGAAAGAAAGAAAGAAAGAAAGAAAGAAAGAAAGGAGGGAGGGAGAGAAAGAAGGAAGAAAGGTAGAGAGGAAGAGAAAGAAAGAAAGAAAGAAAGAAAGAAAGAAAGAAAGAAAGAAAGAAAGAAAGAAAGAAAGAAAGAAAGAAAGAAAGAAAGAAGGGAGGGAGGGAGGGAGGGAGGGAGGGGGGGAAGGAAGGAAAAAGAAAGAGAAGCAATTTGACAGATTTTCTTCTCAATAAAACAATCAGATTTGATAAAGGGATCAGAAAATGTATCAGAAAATGTAATGAATGACTATAACTTTCACCCCACCTCTATTGTAAAATAAAGAATTTGCACCAAAATGTCTCTTCAATTAACACGCTTTTAAAAAAAAGTTTATACAGATCATGGCATAAACCCTAATGCAAATTAAACTTTCCCCCCTCTATCAAGCGTTTATTTACACGGTTTTTTTTTTAAATTGCCCTTATCATGCTTGTCTATCAAAAAGATTTAGGCAAATTTGAAACTTTTTCATAAAAAATGTGTCCAACGTTCTTTTGCTTCCACAACGGGACTGAATTGAAAATAAATAGCTTTTGGGGATAGTCTATACTTTATGATTATATATTTTACTTTGTTTAAAAGAGTTTTATTTTTTTACTCTGATGGTGCCAGTGTTTCATAACATCTTTGCAATTGTTACACAGTAAACCTCTATCGAAAATGCATCAGATATTTAAAAGCAGGTGTGTCTGCAAGATTTATAGGGTTATGTTTAAAAACTGGCAGGGAACGATTTTTCGTCATCGGAAAATATCTGCTGTATAACGGAACATTGCACAAGGCATTCAGCATCTGTGGCAGCTTTTCAATTTTTCTGCGGCAATGCAGTGAGTTTCCATCTATCAAAAATTGTACCTCAGATTAGCAATTCCTAAGAGAATTGCAAAAGTATTTTTTGTTCAAATCTGCTGCACTGCTACTCAGCTGAATCTTAAACCTTCCGTGATCTGGAGCCCTCCAACTGTGTAGGAGTTAAAATTCTCAGGAAAAGACTTCGTTTTGGAACATATTCTGGGAATGGCAACAGTAGTGTGGTATAATGGTTAAAGACCTGCATTAAGGGTGGGGAATAGTCCATCCTCAGACACAAAAAGTCCTGGCGACTGTGAGGTCCTTGGTGCTCTCTGAGTTTGGTTGTTTCCTTGCAGACATTTCACTACCCAACTAGGTTACATCATCAGTGCTGGTAGGAATATTCTTGGTGATTCCTTAGCTTAGACTGTTTTTTACTGTTAGATTGTTTGTCTGAGCTGGTAGTTTCTGAATTAGTAGAATTATCAGATAAACAAGTATCAGTACTATACTACCAATGGTGGTGTCATGCCCCTGTCAGAATCTGATTCGGAGGAGGAGGATGAGCAGCTGACAGGGAGTGGGGGTGTGGCTCTGTTAGCTGTGGAGGAAACTGGGGAAGGGCAAAGGCCGGCTGGGCAGAGCAAGGGAGAGGTAGAGCAAGGGAGAGGGAATTCGGAGGAAAACCCAGGCCCACCCCCTCTTCATCCTAGGGCACACAGGGAGGAACGGAGAAGGGATCAATGTGAGTTGCGTGGCTTACGGGGGAGGAAAGGGCCCTGATTCCCTTCATTAGCTGCAGCTGGGAACACAGTGCTTCAAAAGGGAAGCTGCGTGCAGCAAAGTTGTTGGGAGCAAATTGTGAATTATCTGGTATCGTTGAGGCTTATCTGGGTTTCTGGAGTCTTCCCAACTGTGTGTGTTTTGCTGGGCTTTCAAGTCTGCAATTCCTTCTCCTGCCCTGTCCAGTCAATTGCTGCAGTGTGGTTTGTGTGGATTTTTATTTACAGTTTGTATGTACTTTGTTTTTGGACTGAATTTCCTCCACTTAAAAACTGTTCTTGGGAGAGTTTTTTTCTCCAGCCCAGAAGGTAACCTGGACATTGGGGACAAAGCTGGAGATAATAAAGAGACTCTTATTGCTTATTTGACTGTGTTGCCTTTGTGCCACGCCCCAGGTCATCACAAAATGTTTCACTTAGCAACATAAACTTAAACTCAGTTGCAGTCATAATTCGTGGGTTCCCTCTCAACACTTTCGTGGAAGTTGCTGGGTTGACAAGGACAGAGTAAGAAAGTGCAAAAATTTCCCCACCCTCCAAAAAATCCTCTGAAATATTAACGCACTGGAATTAGCTCCTTGATATGGCCAGATTTTAAAATTATTTACTGTCCTTTTTTTACAAGAAGAAATCTGAATATTCACTTTCACACCATGGGTATGCACTTACAACAATATTGAACCCCGAGTTCTTATTGAATTCTTGAAATATTTCTCCATAGCTTGAAAAATATCCAGGAGGTTTCCTTCCTTGTTTTGTGCCACAGGTCATTGAATTAGCCATCTCTCCTGTCCAATTGTTTTAGGAGCCCTTTTCAATCCACTATCCTCTCATCGGGGAAATTCAATTAATGAGCTATTTACATTTTGGTGAGCCAGAGAAAAGGCCTGTAAACCAGCATCAGAAAATGGAGAGAGATGGTTAAAAACATCTTAAGCAGAGAGAGTCTTTCAGCACTCTGATTCATGTATTTTAACCATCTTATTTGCCAGGTGAAAATTCAGGATCACGTGAAAACAAGAACAACAGGTGATATTGCTGTCTCACTTCCTCTTAGGCCAAAAGACCAGGTGCAGGTGGGAAGTTTAGTTCAGTTGATTTAATGGCTAAACAGCCTATGCATAGTTATCTTCTCAGTTAATGGCTTAGACTGCAAGGTCAACAGAATTCAAGGGAAGTTAGAGTTAGTTTGCTTATGACTACGTAGCAGAGGTGGGTATTCAGCAGGTTCTGACCAGTTCTGGAGAACCGGTAGTGAAAATTTTGGGTAGTTCGGAGAACCAGCAAATCCCACCTCTGACTGGAGATTTCACAGTATCCTTCCCCTGCCACGCCCACCAAGCCACACCCACAGAACCGGCAGTAAAAAAAAAATGAATCCCACCATTGCTACGTAGGGATTCTAGGCTGATTCCTCTTTTAACTCCAGCTCCCAGATTCTCCCACTCCTTCCCTTACACTTCCCTATAAATACTACAACCTATCCTGAAAGTAAGTCCTAGCTTGATTTTTACACATGCGTCCAATATAAGCCCTACCCCCAAAATAAGCCCTAATTAAGATCCTGCCAGAGAGTGGACAGGTAAAAATTAAGCTAGGGTGGGGATGGAAGGGTGGAACTGCCCTACTACTTACCTTTGGACAGGTGTAGGCCAGGCCTCGCACATCCCAACACCTGCCTTGCCAGCCCATTTCTTCTGCAGCCAGCAAGGCTGGCAAGGCTTTCCTGAAGGCCTCTGGAGCTGAGAACAAAGCTCTGGATTGATCCAGAACTCCGTTATTGCCTGCAGAGGCCTTCAAGAAAGCCTTGCCGGCCACAGAAGCAGAAGTTCCTGAAGGCTTCTGAGAGTGAAAAGGAGGCCGGGGGTGACACACACAAGTGTGTGGAGTCAGTGGAGGACCTCCCCCAAAAATAAGACCTGGTGCCTTTTTTGGTGGCAAAAAAGTATAAGACAGGGTCTTATTTTCGGGGAAACACGGTAAACAGGGTTAGCCTTAGCAAAATCTTGGATGGGACATCACTGGGAGATCCCAGGGCTGTAGGTTACACCTGGAAGAGGACACGATGACTCTATTGGAGCCCCCTTAGACACAAAGTACCACACAGCCATAGTTTAAATGGACGCCAGCCTAAAATTGTGTTTTGCATCTTGGAAGAATGACCCCAAGGGAGGGAGGAAACATTAAAGGCAAGGGAAAAGATGGCTACCATCTGCAACCAGTGATGGCAACAAGGATATGGAATCTTTAAATGGGGTGGGGAAAGGAAAATTGATTGATTTGTTTATTAAATTTATACACTATCCATCTTGATTCTCAACCAGGAGATTTCCCCAGTTCACTGAAAAGAGAATTAAAATTTCTAAAAAACTAGGGGCCACTGTTGCAGATCCAGCAAACTATTCTGAAATACAGATTTAGGAAATAGAGGAAACAAAAGATATTACATAATGCAGGTCCTGTATTTGGAGATGTCCATTGCCAGCACTCGCATTCCACACTGTCTCATCACCAAAGCCAGGTTTGGGATCCTAAACAGAATTATCAAGCTCTGTTCAGGTATCGTACAACAGCCAATCTTTGTTTTAAGGCGATCCCCAACCTTTGTCCCGCGCACCGGCCGCGGCCCGCATCTTTTATAAAAATGCTTCCGGTGACCTCACCGGCGTTCCGAGGCGCCCCTCCGGTGATGGCCCGGCTCCACCGCCCATCTTTTGATGGCCTCTGCCCCAAACAGGAACTTCTAAACAATGCGGTGCCCCAAGCCACGCCGGTAGGGTTGTTCCCCCGGTACCGGTCTGCGGCCCGGTGGTTGGGGACGTTCTAGGGAATCAACAACTCCGGGGTAGATCCCCTTGCAATGAAAGTTGGCTAGGTGAATTTTGACCAATCACCAGGAGAAGGTGAGTTCTAGTCCCGCCTTAGACATGAAAGCCTGCTAGGGGTCGGTGATGTCCTGGGGCGTGGCACAAAGGCAACACTAACTATAAATCCAAACAAGGCAAAATGAGCTAATTAATCCAGCATAGCAGGAGCAAGAATTCCAGACGTGAAGGCACAGCAATAACTCAGCACGGTTGGGAAGACACCAGGAATACAGATAAGCAATGACAACAAAGAATAAAGTCACGTTTGTTCCCAGCAGATGCTGCACCCAGCATGCATTTCTTTTAAATTCTCTTCCCAGCTGTGGCTAATGAAGGGATCAGGGCCCTTTCCTTCCCCGTAAGCCCCACAACCCACATTGCTCTCTTCTCTGTTCCTCTCTGCACGCCCTAGGATGAAGAGGGGGTGGGCCTGGGTCTTCCTCCCTTGTTCTACCTCTTCCCTGCTCTGTCTAGCTGGACTTTACCCTTCCCCAGTTTCCTGCATAGCCAAAGGAGCCACACTCCCTGTCGGCTGTTTGTCTTCCTCCTCGGATTCAGACTCCAACGGGGGCATGACAGGAGAAGGTGAATTCCAGTCCCACCTTAGGTACCAAAGCTGGCTAGGTGATTTTGGCCAATCAGTAGGAGAAGGTGAGTTGTAGTCCCACCTTAGGCATGAAAGCTGGTTGCATGATTTTGCTCAACCCACCAGGAGACGGTGAATTCTACTCCCGACTCAGCCCAGAAAGCCAAACCAGGTGACTTTGGGCTACTCCTTCATTCTCAGCCCAACTCATCTTGCAAGGTTGTTGTGGCAGGGAAAGTAGAAAGAGAAAGCTGTGCTGGAAATGTCAGCCGCCTTGAGTTATTTGTAAAAGAAAAAGAAAGGCAGGATGCAAACAAGCAAATGGGGAGAGCTTGTCCCTCTGGGCTGGCGCTTTTGTTTTCATTCGTGACACAGTGCATCTGTTTCTCGAATTTCGCTTGCCAAGAGAATCAAGGCCTCGTGGCCTATAATTCAATTTATTCTCTTTTGTCGTCAGCAGATGTCACTTCTACATCTGGGCATCCCTTAAAGTGGTCTCAGATCCTTCTAATCCAGCAGCTCTTAGCCATTAAAAAAAAAAAAAGCACAACTACGGGTGGGGAAACAGAGAGGAGATTCCCCTTACAAGAAGGAGTAGTAACTACTTCTGTTTCTACCCCCCCACACACAGTCATTTCCAGGATTCAGAATCTCTCCAGTGGATTCTCTGCAGTGGATTTATTCAGCGCTGCCATCCCGATTTATGGTGTGTAATTAATTGCTCAGGTAAATCCACTGATCAAGCAATCAAATAAAGGCACTGTGTTAGCACCCTACAGATTAAGTTCATCCAACTTTGGTCTGCCTACCTACTGTGTTTCCCCAAAAATAAGACCCTGTGTTATATTCTTTTCGCCACCAAAACAGGCACCATTATTATCTTATTTTCTTATTTTCGGGGGACGTCATCCACTGACTAACCTCACTTGTGTGCATTGCCCCCAGCATCCTTTTCACTCTCGGAGGCCTTCAGGAACCTCTTCTTCTGCGGCCGGCAAGGCTTTCCTGAAGGCCTCTGCAGCTGATAACAGAGCTCTGGATCAACCCAGAGCTTTGTTATCAGCTCCAGAGGCCTTCAGGGAAGCCTTGCCAGCCTTGTTGGCTGCAGAAGAAATCAGCGGGACAGGCAGGTGTCGGGATGTGCAAGGCCTGGCTACAACTGTCCAAAGGTAAGTAGTAACTCCACCGCTCCATCCCCACCCTAGCTTAATTTTTACTGGTCCACTCTGGAGTGGGCGGGATCTTAATTCGGATTTATTTTTTTGGGGGGGGGGGGGGGTAGGGCTTATATTGAGTGCACATGTAAAAATCAAGCTAGGACTTACTTTCAGGATAGGTTGTAGTATTTATAGGGAAGTGTAAGAGAAGGAGTGGGAGAATCTGGGAGCTGGAGTTAAAAGAAGAATCAGCCTAGAATCCCTAAGCAAACTAACTCTAATTTCCCTTGAATTCTGTTGACATATTTTTCAGTAGGTCATATTTTCGGGGAAGCAGGGTCGGTCATATCCAAGATGTATAACAAACAGCCAGCTCGCTGCTGATAATGTTTTATTTTTCACAGCCATCGAATTTAGTCAACTGGCCTAGAAGAGGAACTCATCGAGTCACTGAAAGGACAACAAAGAGAAGCACCTTTCAATCATCTCTTAGGTGCCACCACAAGCGCAACCACTCTTGATTCACTAACCACAGTCCATTAAACCCAAAGAGCAGGATGTGCGAAAGACTCCAGCCAGAGAGAAACCGGCTCTATTCTCACGCCAAATTGACTTCCTGGGAAAAGGAAGAAAGAAGGGGAGGGGGAGAAAGAAAGAAAAGAAAATAGCTATGGTCAGTTGGTGTGTTGAGGCTTCTCACATGTTGTGACCTGGAGTTTGGTTGGAAACTTGGTCTGTGTGTCCACTTGGCATGTTGAACTGCGACTTGCTTTTTTTGGGGGGGTGGTCTGATGACTCCAAAGACCATCGATGGCAGGATATCGGCCCGAGGTCGACTAAGCTGCTCCTGGGCCATCTCGGGTGGGGATTCTGAGCGATCTCCTCCAAATGAAGCAATCAAATAGAGAGGCGCTTGGAAAGGCTCGCTGGTGTTTAATATTTGATCCTTCCTGTGTTCCCAAGTGTTTATAGCCAGAGGGTTTGAAAAGAAAAAACGCTTCGGAAGGGCGAGACATAACAGGCCTGGCTGACGAATTGCAACTTCAATACAATGGCATTTTGCTTTCCCTGTTGTTTTGCTGCCTCCCAATAGGTCTTTTCCATGGGGTGGGAGAGAAAAATGGGAAAGGAAGAGGAAGAGAAGGAAGGAAGGAAGAGAAAGGAAGAAAGAGAAAGGAAGGAAGGGAAAGGAAGGAAGGGAAAGGAAAGAAGGGAAAGGAAGGAAGGAAGGAACAGAAAGGAAGGGAAAGGAAAGAAGGGAAGGCAAGGAAGGAAGAGAAAGGAAGGAAGGAAGAGAAAAGAAGGAAGGAAGGGAAAGGAGAGAAGGGAAAGGAAGGAAGGGAAAGGAAGGAAGAGAAAGGAAGGGAAAGGAAAGAAGGGAAAGGAAAGAAGGGAAGGGAAAGGAAGGAAGGGAAAGGAAGGAAGGAAGAGAAAGGAAGGAAGGGAAAGGAAGGAAGGGAAAGGAAGGAAAGAAGGAACAGAAAGGAAGGGAAAGGAAAGAAGGGAAGGGAAGGAAGGGGGAGGAAGGTGGAGAAAAGAATGAAGGAACAGGAAGGAAGAGAAAGGAAGGAAGGAAAGGAAAGAAGGGAAAGGAAGGAAGGAAGGAAGGAAGGAAGGATCAGAAAGGAAGGGAAAGGAGAGAAGGGAAGGCAAGGAAGGAAGGGAAAGGAAGGAAGGAAGAGAAAGGAAGGCAGGGAAAGGAAAGAAGGGAAAGGAAGGAAGGAAGGAACAGAAAAGAAGGGAAAGGAAAGAAGGGAAGGAAAGGAAGGAAGGGGAAGGAAGGAAGGAAGAGAAAGGAAGGAAGGGAAAGGAAGGAAGGGAAAGGAAGGAAGATAAAGGAAGGAAGGAAGAGAAAGGAAGGAAGAGAAAGGAAGGGAAAGGAAGGAAGGAAGGAAGGAAGGAAGGAAGGGTAAAGCCACTTGGCTGATAGGTCTTCCTTGCTGGGTGGGTTAAGAAACAGGCAGAGCCACAAACTGTATTTTGGGGGTGGGGAGAAAGACGAGGGAGGACGACAATGGGGACCCTTAATTCCATTTGGGACGCTTACAAGTCAAGGAGCGGGCTTTGGGGGCGGGGGGCGCATTTCGAAACCGTCCACACTTCTTTCTGATTTGATTTGTTTTGTATGGAGGGAGGGGTGGCCTGGATTTGCCCTCACACACACCCCCCTCGCTTCTCCAGACGTGTGGTGGAAAGCCGCTGAAGCGCTTGGTGCATCCTTGCCCTGAGCAAATGAAGCGTGCGCTGGCAACTTTGGAAAAGGGACAACTCTCACCTGTGAAAAGGGCATTGCGAAAACAGGAGGGGGTCTTGAAGCCAGTCGGGAGAGGGAGGGAGGGAGAGGGAGCAAGCAAGGGAGAAAGAGACAAAGAGGGAGACAGAGGGAGGGAGGGAGAGAGAGAGAGAGAAAAGAGGGAGGGAGGGAGGGAGGGAGGGAGAGAGAGGAGGGAGAGAGAGAGAGAGAAGGAACGAGGGAAAGACAGAAAGACAGAGAGAGAGGGAGGGAGGAAGAGAGGGAGGGAGGGAGACAGGGAGAGAAAGGAGAGAGGGAGGGAGAAAGAGGGAGGGAGGGGGAGAGAGAAGGAAGGAGGGAAAGACAGAAAGACAGAGGGAGGGAGGGAGGGAGAGACAGAGAGAAAAGAGGGAGGGAGGGGAGGGGAGGGGAGAGAGAGAGAAGGAAGGAGGGAAAGACAGAAAGACAGAGAGAGATGGAGGGAGGGAGAGGGGAGGGAGAGACTGGGAGAAAAAGGGAGGGAGGGAGAGGGAGAGAGGGAAGGAGGGAAAGAGAGAGTCAGAGAGAGGGAGGGAGGGGGAGAGAGGAGGGAAGGAGGGAGACAGAGAGAGAGAGAGAGAGAAAGAGGGAGGAAGAAGCTAATTTTTGGAGGCAGCTGGGAGGAAGGGAGGGAGCCAGGAAAGAAAGCGCCTTTTTGCCCCTAAACGAATGAATAAATAAATAAACAGGAGATAATCAAATCAAGTGCATTTGCTCAGGGGGATTGACAGTCTGTGTGAAGGGGGTGGAGAATGGGGCGGCCTGGAGCCTTGGAACCATGAATGGAAGCCAGAAGGTGGCCAATAAGAGGAAGGAAGGAAGGAAGGAAGGAAGGAAGGAAGGAAGGAAGAAAGAAAGAAAGAAAGAAAGAAAAGGAGGAAGAGGAAGAGGAAAAGGAAGAGGAAGAGGAGGAAGAAGAGGAGGAGGAGGAGGAGGAAAAGGAAGAGAAGAGGAGGAAGAAGAGGAGGAGGAAGGGAGAGGAGGAGAGGAAGAGGAAGGAGGAGGAGGCAGCACCCTATGCGAAAGTAGAAAGATGTTCTGAGGTAGTCTAAACCACAGCGCCAACCACGGCTGGCTGAGGAATTCTGGGAGTTGAAGTTCCCGAAGTCTTAAAAGTTGCCAATTTTGGAGACCCCTGGAATATGTATCATCTCTACCTCTCAACCCAGCATCAGACTAACATAATTCAGTACTGCAAGATGGATGACTCTTGATAGCTCTTGATAGCCAGAATTATAGAAATTCAATCTGTCCCCATTTTGGTTTTTGTTTTTTTAAGGTGGGTTTTGGAAGATTAATTACACTTCTGGTGTTGGCTCCATGGTTTTAGTGTCTCCAGTGGTTCTCAGGTATGTTTGGGTATGCACACCTGTATGCCTTACACTACCTTTGAGACCTCTTGAGCCTACTCTGAGAATCCCTACTGAAAAGAAATTATGTCTCTATATTATAAAAGCGAAATACCCCTCATCATCATCACAAAATCTCCAGAACTGTAAAGCCTACAAAGTTGAAATTTGGCATGTATGTTGCTCTTGGCTTCCAGGTACTCACTAAGAAAGCGTTTTTCAAAATGACCATCAGAGCATTTAGAGTATTTTGTATATTGTTATTATTAACAGGCTCTGATGCTAAGAAGTTCTACTCCCCCTCCCCACCTGAAAAGAAATCTGTTCCAAATGCAAAACCCAAGCAGAGGAGAGGAGTTTCAGTTTTAGTTTTAGTTTCACAGCAGCAATCAGCTTTAGTACAGTTGAGCTAAGCCACGCCCAGGCTCCTTGCTGTCTCCTTCTTGCTCACACAGCAAATACTCTTTCAGTTTCCAAACATATGGTATTCAGCTTTGTTCGGGTATTTTCCCACGTCATTATAGTTGTGCTTTTAAAGTTGTAGCAACGTTTCGGCAGAATCTCATCTGCCATCATCAGGCTTCTGTATTGTGTTCCTCTGTGAAGCCTGATGATGGCAGAGGAGATTCTGCCTAAATATATATATTCATAAACATCCATGGCCAATAAAGAATTCATTCACTCATTCATTTTGAATACAGGGTATTGTCAGGGCATATCATTTACAGAAAAGCAAAGAAAGAAAAGGAATATTAATATATATACTAATAACTACAATACTAAGGTAACCAAATGGCTTTAACTAAATTTCTCTTTATTTTAGCTTATTTGTAATTCTGTTGGTTCTATTGGCATGTTTATAATAATGTTTATAATAATAAACCATCTTCATATTTAGTTCATACATATCATCTATCTATCTATCCATCCATCCATCCATCCATCTATGCCCCATATATATAATATCTATCATTTATCTATCTGCTCCATCTATATCTATCTACCATCTGCCTGTCTATCTATCTCTATTTCTATCTTCTATATATCTATCTACTTAGCTACTTATTCTATCTTTCTGTCTGTCTATCTATTTATCTATCTACCATTTCTATTTCAATCTTCTTTGTATCTATTTACCTACTTACCTATTCTATCTAGCTATTCTATCTCTATTTCTATCCCTGTATCTATCCACTTACCTACCTGTTCTATCTCTATCTATCTATCTATCTATCTATCTATCTATCTATCTATCTATCTATCTATATATCTACTTACCTATCTATTTACCTATCTATTTACCTATCTATTTACCTATCTATTTACCTATCTATTCTATCTATTCTGTCTATCTATTCTGTCTATCTATTCTGTCTATTCATTCTGTCTATTCTATCTATCTATTCTATCTATTCTATCTATTCTATCTATTCTATCTATCTATTCTATCTATCTATTCTATCTATCTATTTCTATTCTATCTATTCTATCTATTCTATCTATCTATCTATCTATCTATCTATCTATTCTATCTATTCTATCTATCTATCTATCTATCTATCTATCTATCTATCTATTCTATCTATCTATCTATCTATCTATCTATCTATCTATCTATCTATCTATCTATCTATCTATCTATCTATCATCTATCTATTCTATCTATCTATCTATCTATCTATCTATCTATCTATCTATCTATATATCTACTTACCTATCTATTTACCTATCTATTTACCTATCTATTTACCTATCTATTTACCTATCTATTCTATCTATTCTGTCTATCTATTCTGTCTATCTATTCTGTCTATTCATTCTGTCTATTCTATCTATCTATTCTATCTATTCTATCTATTCTATCTATTCTATCTATCTATTCTATCTATTCTATCTATCTATTCTATTCTATCTATTCTATCTATTCTATCTATCTATCTATCTATCTATCTATCTATCTATCTATCTATTCTATCTATTCTATCTATCTATCTATCTATCTATCTATCTATCTATTCTATCTATCTATCTATCTATCTATCTATCTATCTATCTATCTATCTATCTATCTATCTATCTATCTATCTATCTATCTATCTATCTATCTATCTATCTATCTATCTACTTACCTATCTATTCTATTTACCTACCTACCTACCTATATCTTTTATATCTATCTATATTTCTATCTTGTCTCTGTATCTACCTACTTACCTACCTATTCTCTCTCTCTCTCTCTCTCTCTCTCTCTCTCTCTCTCCCCTATCTTGGAATCTTTCTACCTACTTACCTATCTATCTTATAAAAATAGGCCCGCTTTGCGCTGATTGGACTGGACGGGAGCCTGGTAAATACTCGGAGTTTGTTACTTTAATTACATAACGGGCGGTAATGAATGTGATAGAGCTAATTAGCCCTCCGTTTCTCTCTTCGGGACCGGCCGGGAGGGGAAAGGGAGGCGCCGCTACCCGGCGCTGAGAATTGCTTTCGCTCCGCCGTCTCGCCGTGGAGGAGACCAAGAAATCCGGGAAAGAAAAAAAGAATAAACGGAAAAAAACCAAAAACCCCGAAAGAATATAAACCTCGGGGAAAGGAAGCGAACGAAAAGAGTCCGCTTCGCCAATACGCAGCGTGTCCGAGCGCGCCAAGCGAAACCTCGGGACGAGGTTTTTTTAAACCGGACACGTGTCCGTTTACGGGACCCTTGCAGAAGTCGTGGGGAAGGGGGAAGAGGGGTCGGAGCAGGAGGACCCACAGAAATTGGGGGACACCTGACTCCCCTCACACACACACACACCCAATCCTGTGGTTGGAGGCGGGCTGGATTGGAAGGAAATGGGGCAGTAAGTAAAACGGAGCCAGGAGCGTTAAGAATCGGAGGGACTCTTAGAGGGGCTGAAATTTCGGGGGGGTGGGGGGGGCTGAGACCCTTTGGACCGAGGAGAAGGGGAAGCTTCCCTGCCCAGGGATGTCTTCCAAGCGAAGGAAATCAAACAGGACCGATGTTTTTCCTTTAACCAAATATATATAATTATTTTGAAGCTTGGCGTGCGAGGAGGGAAAAGCTCATTTAATGCAAGGACCCGGTTGGACGATTTGGGGGGAGGGGGTGCCCTGGGCTTCTTCCCCCACCCGCTGCCGCCGCCAGACCGAAAGGCAAGCAACCCAAGAGAGAGTTTTGGGTTCGAAACACCGACGCCGCGCTCCTGGTTCGCCGCCTTTCCCATCTCTCTTGGCCCGGCTCGGCCCGGCCCGGCCCTGCTTTCCTCCTCCTCCTCCTCCTCCTCCTCCTCCACTCCACCCCCCAAACGTCCCTTTCCGAGGGTGCCCACGTCCTCCTTGGCGTCTCGGTCCTTTATAAGGTTTCACGCCCTTCGGGGAGTCCTTTAGTCCGGCAATTGGGCGTGTAACGCGTTGACAAAACCGGTTTTCACGTTGACATCAAGGGAGGGTGGAGAAAGGAGGGGGGGGGTGGAAAAGGAGGAGGGTTGGGATATTTAAAAAAAAAAAAAAAAACCTCCCGGAGGAGGAGGGGGATTTGTTTAGGGAAGAAGAGGCAAAAGAAACCCTCCAGGGGTTCCGCGCGTACATGTGAACGCGGCTTAGATGCGTGTTCTATGCCTTTAAAGGCAACCTCCCCTTCTTTTCTCTCTGCCTCTCTCTTTGCCCAAGGCGGCTGGTTAAATTAAAAGGGGGGGTGTTTAAGGGGAAGAAGAGAGGGCGGGGCCAGGACGTCAACGGATTTTGGGCAGGGGGCGCAGAGAGAAGATTAAAGTCAAATTAGAGATGGAGGAATCGGGGGCGGGGGGGAGATCGGAGAAAGGAAAGGAAGGAAGGAAGGAGGGAGGGAGGGGATGAGTGGAAGGGGGCAGCTCGGGAGCGCGCCTCCTCTACCTTGCGCGCTCCCGCCCTTCTGGCTCTCTTCCCCCCACCTTCCTCCTCCTCCTCCTCCTCCTCCCAACTCTCTCTCTCTCACACACACACACACACACACACACCACGCCAGCCCAATAGACTGATGAGTTATTGTCATGTAAAAAGCAGGCAGCGTTGAGACCCGCACCGCTCCGCTATTGTCCAGAAAGGAAAGAGCCAAGTTGGTTGGGGTGGTGGTGTGTTGTTTTTTTTTCCCTCTCATGATGAGAACTATATGCTCTAGAGACCTCAAGGCAAGGCAGCTCCTCGCCGCCGTTTTTTCATAAAACCAAGCTCGGCTGCAAGCGGGGAGGCCACTCTGGAAGTGAGAGCCGAGCGGCGAGCACCCTTCTCGCTCTTCCCCGAGGCCCTTGCGGCCAAGCCAGCCAAGCGTCCCGCCAGAGCCCGTCCCTTTCCTTCCTCCCTCTCCCTCCCCTCCCTCCCTCCCTCTCGAGTCGAGTCCCTCGGCCTGGGCCAGCTCGAGCCTCCTTTTTTCTTTTTTCCTTTCTTCTTTTTTTCTTTTTTCTTTTGGTCTTTTTCCCAATGTATAAAATGGAATATTCCTACCTCAATTCCTCCGCCTACGAGTCGTGCATGGCCGGCATGGATACGTCCAGCTTGGCCTCGGCTTACGCGGATTTCAGCTCCTGCAGCCAAGCCAGCGGCTTCCAGTATAACCCCATCAGGACCACGTTCGGGGCCACCTCGGGCTGCCCGTCCCTCACGCCCGGATCCTGCAGCCTGGGCACTCTTAGGGACCACCAGAGCAGCCCCTACGCGGCAGGTAAGCCCTCTCCGCCCACCTGGGAAGGAAAGGAAGGCAGGAAGGAAGACAGCCGGGGCGAGCTGGCTTAAAAACCTTTGATTGCATTTGAGAAGTGTGTGTGTGTGTGTGTGTGTATGGGGGGGGATTAAATCTCGTCTTTACCAAACGAAATTTGCTTACCCAAATGAAAGGATTTATCACGTTAGAAGCGATCGCAGGGAAGGAGAGAAGGGGAGAAAGGAGGGGAGGGGAGATGGGGGAGGGAAAAAAAGGGGGGGCGGCGGCGGCGGCTGTAATTCACTTACACGGTTACACTATCCGAAGTCACACCCGAAACCGCCAACAAAATTATCTTAAGCTGCCAAAATGATCGGCATAATTTATTTATTTTGCGAAGGAGACTGAAAAGCGAGGGGGGAGAAATAATTAGATAAAAGCGAGTCGAGGGTGATTACTGACATCCACGGCGGCTTCTTTCTCGCCGTCGCCAAAACCTCCCTTCTCTTCTTCTTCTTCTTCTTCTATCTTCTTCTTCTTCTCTCTCCTTCCTTCTTCTCTCTTCTTCTTCTTCTTCTTCTTCTTCTATTTCTCCTTCCTCCCCCTCCTTCTACTACTTCTTCTTCTACTACTTCTTCTTCTTCTACTACTTCTTCTACTACTACTTCTTCCTCTTCTTCTCTTTCTCCTTCTCCTTCTTCTCTTTCTCCTTCTTCTCTTTCTCCTTCCTTCTTCCTCCTTCTCTTTCTTCTTCTTCTCTATCTTCTTCTCCTTCTCCTTTTTCCTCCTTCCTTCTTCTCTTCTTCTCTTTCTTCTTCTCCTTCTTCATCCTCATCCTCTCACGCTCTCTTGGAAGGAGCCCCTTTTCCTACAGCTAGGCCGGCAGACAAAGAGGCGGTGACATGAGCCTCGATCCGGATTTGCCCCCCTCATTTTCAAGCAGCTCTCCCGGGAAGGATGCGCTGGATCCAAACAAGCCAAGCGCTGGGACGCCGCCTCGGACCTCTGGCCCGGGACTAAACCCGTCCAGCTGCAAGGCTTGAAACCCACCCACTCCCAGCAAGGAAGGGCCGCTCCCTCCCGGTTCCAGGGACGAGGCCCTTCCTCGCCTGGCCGGACACACCTCTTAGGTTCGCATTTGAAAAGGGCGCAAGTGTTCTGGTCTAAACGCCCGCCTGCCCGTCTAAACGGGCCACCTGCCGTCGGAGAAGCGAATCTTTCGCGCGGCTGCGCTTCGCAGCTTTCTTCCCCGCAAAGAATCGCTGGCAAAAGCGGGGGAGGTTTGAAAAAGCTGAGGGGGGGAGTGGGGGGGAAAGAGAGAGGGGGGCCTTTGCACAATTTCATCCCTCACCTTAGCAAAGTCGGGGGGGGGGCGATTCCCCTTCTCCCTCCCATTTTGGATCAGCGCGCAATACGCAAAAAATTAAGTTTCATTGTAATACTCAATAGGCAAAAATGAAGTTTCATTGTAACACGCAATAAGCAAAAATGAAGTTTAATTGTAACATGCAATAAGCAAAAATGAAGTTTAATTGTAACATGCAATAAGCAAAAATGAAGTTTCATTTTAAAAGGCAATAGGCAAAACTGAAGTTTCATTTTAATACGCAAAAATGAAGTTTCATTTTAATATGCAATACGCAAAAAATGAAGTAATTTTAGTATGCAATGTGCAAAAATTAAGTTTACTCTTTTTTTTTTTTACACACCTCCCCTAGACAAAGCGAAGCGAGCTTTAACTTTTGTTTTTTGTTTTTGGGAAGGTGGTGGGGGGGGGGCAGATGCCCGTCCTGCGTTCCGTAGAAATTAAATCATGAAAATCGCCGCCTCTTTCGTGCTAAGGGGAATTGGCGTGAAGAAGAAGGCGAACGGTGTGCGTGGATGTGGGTGTGAAAGGGAGAAGGGAATCGCGCGTCGAGCTGACTTGGCTTTATTTTTAATTTCCTTTGCGCGCATTTCCCCAATTTTTTTAGGGGGGTGGAAAAAATAAAATAAACGCACTCCCTTCTGTTTAAAGCCCTCTCTGGAAAGGGCGCCACGGGGAGAGCGCACGGCCGGGCCTTAAGCGGAGTGAGTCCGCCTGATTGTATCTCTACTCTCTCTTCCTCCCTGCACCCGACACCTTTCAGTCCCCTACAAACTCTTCACCGACCACGGCGGCCTGAACGAGAAGCGGAAGCAGCGAAGGATTCGCACCACATTCACCAGCGCCCAGTTGAAGGAACTGGAGAGGGTCTTCGCCGAAACCCACTACCCAGATATCTACACCCGTGAGGAGCTGGCCTTGAAGATCGACCTCACCGAAGCCCGAGTACAGGTAGGGAAGAAGAGGGATGGGGTGCTCAGTCGGGGTTAGTTAGTTAGTTAGTTAGTTAGTTGCTGGCTAGCTTGCTTACTTTACTTTATTGTCATTGCACCTTCAGTGTACATTATAACCATAAGAATAAAACACGAACACGCACCCTTCGCTTTCAATGCAACTGAATTGAAAACCTCGGATATTGCATTCATATTGCACTCTACGGGAAAAATTAATCTAGTTACTGCTCTTGGTTGGGGGTGGGGGACTGGTCAGGGCACGTGGGGAAGCCCACCACCGCGTGGACCGAAGAGCTGTGGGGCAAGCAGCACAGGCGAGGTAGCGAGAGGCATTTGCTGGATGCCATCCGACCGGCTGAGAGAGAGAGAGAGAGAGACAGAGACAGACAGAGAGAGACAGAGAAAGAGAGACACAGAAGAAAGAGAGAGAAAGAGAGAGACAGAAGAAAGAGAGAGAGAGACAGAGAGAGAGAGAGAGAGAGGAAGAGAGAGGGAGAAGACAGACAGAGACAGAAAGAGAGAGACAGACAGAGACAGGAGAGAGAGAGAAACAGAAGAAAGAGAGAGAGGAAGAGAGAGAAAGAGAGAAAGAAAGAGAAAGCGAGAGACAGAGAGAGAGAGGAGAGAGAGAGAGAGAGAGACAGAGAGAGAAGAAGAGAGAGAGAGAGAGAGAGAGAGAAAGACAGAGACAGAGAGAAAGAGAGGAAGATATATAGATAGATAGATAGATAGATAGATAGATAGATAGATAGATAGATCGATATAAATCTTTTTTTTTAAATTGTGGCTTAACAGCTGAAATTGTAGCTCTCGGCTAACCAACCTTGGAGTCCACATTGGCGCCGCATAAGCCAAATTAATGTCTTGACAACAGTGCAGAATTGTTTTGCCATCGTCTCTTCCCCCCCCCCCCAGTATATTATGGGGGCCTTTCGGGTTGACCTCCCACTCAAGGAGAAGCTAAATTTGATCGGCCTTTATTTGTGAGGGGTGGGGTGGGAATTCCAGAGCCTGCCATTTGAAGCAAGGTGGGAGCATTTATGTCATTTTGAACCCCATTCTTGACTTCAAGTCTTGCCATCTGGTTTGGGTTGAGACAGTCACTCATTTCCTAGGGAGCAATTTGGATATTCAAAATAGGGAAGAAAGAGAAGCGGGAGAGGTATGTTAATATTCGACGGTTACAGGAATTTAATCTTGGTTATTTATTTATTTATTTACTTCTCTGAAGCGTTTCAAGTTTGATCACCTGATCATGAGAATTCTGCAACGGCGGTAAAGGGGGCGGGGAGTCCCTTTTTTCCGGTGCCATTGTAACTGTGAACGGTTCACTAAAGGAACCGTTGAAAGTTGAGAACTACCTATCATCATCATCATCATCATCATCATCATCATCATCATCATCGTTTCATGACCCCACAATCCCTTGCGGGGGTGGCGTCTGGACAACTGAATGGAGCTAGCAGAGCGTTTTACTGGCCGGATGACTTTCCTGTTGCCAGTCCTGTTGTTCGGCAGATGTACTCTCAGTGTGCCCAGAGTTGTGAGAACTACCCGTATTTTCTTTATTTATTAAATTTACCTGCTGCCCATCTCACTTTTGAGTGACTGGATTGTACCAATGGCTTAATAGTGCTAAGAGGACAGCCAAGCAGGTTCTGTCAGAGGTCCACCATTCCGATTAGGGGAATGGCCCATCATTGGCTGAATTTAAAAAAAAATAAAATCCTAACCGGATAGTATTTAGTAATAAAATATTTGCAGCTCAAGGTTGACATGAGGAGTCCTTGATGCTTTCTGGGCTTGGTGGTTTTCTTGCAGACATTTCATTGCCCAAATGAGAAACCTCCCTATAGGCATATAGTATTTAAATACTATATACCTGTAATATACCTCCTTAATGGGGACAGTGGCAGGAGATTCCCCTCCACCCTGCCAAAAAAATTAGGTTAGGGTCTGGACGGTGAAGAAGAAATTGTACTGTTGTCATGAGTTTCATGAGTTTCACTTTGCAAGTTGAATTTTTGTGCGGATGGCCGATGAGGAATCTACCCACTGCGCTGCTATATGTCTATGAAGATTCTCAGTCATTCAGGTCATGGTTGTCTGAAGAGCTGAAGAAGCTTCTTGTATGAGAAGCGAAACCATCTTCAAAGAGGGTGGGGGGAACCAGAAAGTCCAGTTGCACTCTTGGAGGGGGAAAAAAACACAACCCTTTTGGGATAATATCCATTGTACTGTTTGTTTTGCTTCGATAAACTTTCCAGAAAAACATTCCAACAGCAACAGAGAAATAGGTTAGGTAAAAGAGAGCTGGCTGGGTGAGTTTGGACCAGTTTTTCATTCTCACCCCAGCCCACCTCACAGGGGTGTGGTTGCAGGGTAAAGAGGAGGAGGAGGAGGAGGAGGAAGAGGAAGGAGCATTAGATAGGCCTGCTGCTCCAAGTTATTTATACAAATAATAAAAAGTGGGTTTTTGTTTTTTTAAAAAAAAAATCTAAATAAATAAATTTGAGGTCGTCTCTATCTGAGGATAGTTCTAAATTGGCATAATTTTAATCCATTGAAGGATTTGGGGAGCTTTTTCTTCCAGGAAACTCCGAGATTCCGTAATTGACTCTTTCCTACACCCCCCCCAAATCGCACGCCATCTTTGGAAAGGAGTTATTTGCGTTCATAAGCACATTTTGTGACCAAAGAAGGAATCCCAACGATCTCCTTTATTTACTGATCAGTTTTAGCACAACCCTCCCTTTTTAAAAAAAAAACAACAACACACAGCTCTTTGTCTCCTTCTATTTCTCAAGGTGATTTGGAGGGTGGGGGAGGTGGGGAAGGGAAGGGGTTGGCGATGGTTAAATCATACCTTTAAACTAACCCAGCGTCTTCCAGGGGCACCTGCAATTCGTTGAAATTTCGTTCAAAATTCATTGAGATTTTGTTCAAAAAAAAAACTGCCTGCAAATCTAGGAAATTATGTTAGATTTCCGAGTCTGCTTGAGAAATCTATTTAGAAAATAGAATGGAATGGAATGGAAGAAGAAGAGGAAGAGAAATGAGTAAGGAATAGAATAAGGAATAGAAATAGAAATAATAGACATAGACATAGACATAGACATAGACATAGACTAGACTAGACTAGACTAGACTAGACTAGAATAGAATAGAATAGAGTTTAAAATATAATAGAATGAAATGTAGAATCAAATAGAATCAAACAGAATAAGGAATGGAATGGAATGGAATGGAATGGAATGGAAGAGGAATAGAATAAAGATTAGAATCGAATAGAATCAAATAAGGAATAGAATGGAATAGGAATGGGAATAGAATCGAATAGAATGAAGTTTAAAATAGAATAGAATGAAATTTAGAATCAAATAGAATAAGGAATGGAATGGAATGGAATGGAATGGAAGAGGAATAGAATAAGGATTAGAATCAAATCGAATTGATTAAGGAATAGAAAGGAATGGAATGGAATGGAATAGAATAGAATAAGTTTAAAATAGAATATAATAGAATAGAATGAAATTTAGAATCGAATCGAATCAAATAGAACAGAATAAGGAATAAAATAAGGAATAGAATGGAATGGAATGGAATGGAATAGAATAGAATAGAATAGAATAGAATAGAATAGAATAGAATAGAATAGAATTTAGAATCGAATCGAATCAAATAGAACAGAATAAGGAATAAAATAAGGAATAGAATGGAATGGAATGGAATGGAATAGAATAGAATAGAATAGAATAGAATAGAATAGAATTTAGAATCGAATCGAATCAAATAGAACAGAATAAGGAATAAAATAAGGAATAGAATGGAATGGAATGGAATGGAATGGAATGGAATGGAATAGAACAGAATAAGGAATAAAATAAGGAATAGAATGGAATAGAATAGAATAGAATAGAATAGAATAGAATAGAATAGAATGAGCTGATTAAGGACCTTGGAGGTCTTCTAGTCCAGCCCCTGCTCAAGCAGGAGAACCTATATACTTATATTTCAGAGAAGTGACTGGATCTAGGATCACTTTAGCTGGCTGGGGGAAACGGTTTTAGATCGATGGGAAACGGGGCGTTTGGATTCTTGCCATTCTGCTTCAAATTGATATTTAAATTAATTTAATTCGTTTAAGGATGAAACTGAGATCAAAAGCCGAATAAATCCTTGGGAAAGTTGAGAGGAAGCCCCCTTTTAAACCCACCCAACCCCACTCCAGAACCGATCACGGAGCAGAACCCGCTTTTCCAGCCTCACATCGCGCGCGGAACTCGGAAGCAAGGGCGTTAACGGAACGGGCCGTCCGACACGCGTCTTTGCTCCTTCCCGGCAGGCAGGGAGAAACCCGAACTGGGAAGAAAGGGCGTTGTCGGAACGGGGGATCCGTCACGCCTCTTGACTCCTTCCCGGCGGGCAGGGAGAAACCCGAAGAAAGGGCGTTGTCGGAACGGGGCCCGTCCGACACGCGTCTTGGCTCCTTCCCGGCAGGCAGGGAGAAACCCGAACTGGGAAGCAATGCCGTCCGACACGCGTCTTGGCTCCTTCCCGGCGGGGAGGAGAAACCCGAACTGGGAAGTAAGGGCGTTGTCGGAACGGGCCGCCAGACACGCGTCTTGGCTCCTTCCCGACGGGCAGGGAGAAACCCCAAGCGGGTCGGAGAGATGGGGCTGGAAAGAAATCGGGGTTCGGCTGGATTTAACCGGGCCGGCGGTCTCTTTTTTCTCTCTCTTTCTGGTTTCAGGTCTGGTTCCAGAACCGGCGGGCCAAATTTCGCAAGCAGGAACGGGCGGCGGCGGCGGCAGCGGCGGCGGCCAAGAACGGCTCGTCCGGCAAGAAATCCGACCCGTCCCGGGACGATGAGAGCAAAGAAGCCAAGAGCACCGACCCGGACAGTACCGGCGGCCCGGGACCCAACCCCAACCCGGCGCCCAGCTGCGGAGGCGGCGGGCCTAGCCCTGCCGGGGCTCAAGGCAGCGCCGGAGCCGTTGGGCCCGGGTCGGAAGGGAACAAGGGCGCGGCGCCCCCCGGCTTGGCCGCAGCGGGTCCCGGGCAGGGCTGGGCTGGGGGTCCGGGCTCCATCGCTTCCATCCCGGATTCCTTAGGCGGGCCCTTCGCCAGCGTCCTCTCCTCTTTGCAGAGACCCAACGGCGCCAAAGGCACTTTGGTGAAGGGCGGCATGTTTTGAGGGGTGGGCGGCGGGGCCAGCTTTCCCCCCTCGTCCAGTTTGGGCGCCCCCCCCCCACCGACTCGCGCTGCGCCCGGTTCCCGGCCACACGTGGCCCGTGGGCTCCGTCCCCGGCTTCCCCGATAGCTCCCTCCTTCTCTCTGTCCCTGTCTCTCTCTCTGTGTGTGTCTCTTTCTCTCTCTTTCTCTCTCTGCCTCAATATCTCTCTGTTTCTTTCTCTCTGTCTCTCAATATCTCTGTCTCTCTCTCCCTGTCTCAATATCTCTGTCTCTCTGTCTCTGTTTCTCTCTCTGTTTCTCTCTGTCTCTGTCTCTTTCTTTCAATATCTGTCTTTCTGTCTCTCTCTCAATATCTCTCTCTGTCTCTCTCTGTCTCTCTCTCTCTCTCTCAAAATCTCCCTTTGTCTTTCTCTGTCTCTGTCTCTCTCAATATCTCTGTCTCTGTCTCTGTCTCTCTCTCTCTCTTTCAATATCTGTCTTTCTCTCTCTCTCTCTCAATATCTCTCTCTGTCTTTCTTTCTGTCTCTCTCTGTCTCTCTCTCTCAATATCTCTTAATACCTCTCTGTGTCTTTGTCTCTCTGTCTCTCTGTTTCTCTCTCTCTCAATATCTCTGTCTCTGTCTCTCTCACTCTGTGTGTTTCTCCGTGTCTCTCTCACACTGTCTCTCTCAGTCTCTCTCTCTCTCTCTCTCTGTATCTCTGTTTCTCTCTATCTCTGTCTGTCTCTCTGTCTCTCTCACAAAAAGCCACCCAACTTTTGCAAGGTAACCCCCTCCTCCCTCCCTCCCCCACCCAGGCCCACCCGTCCCCCCACTCCTCTGCCCAACGGGGGCCTTCCTCCTTCTACCAAGCCAAGGGCTTCACCCCACCCCCACAGGGAAGGGAGTGCACATTTAGTGGCCCAGTGCCCCCCCTCGGGGGAGGGGATTGACCAGGCACCGACCGTTTCCCTTCGCACACTTGGGGGTGCAGGATCAATTCTGCGGGATCCTTGGTGCTCTCTTGAGCATGGCAGTTTCCTCAGAGACGTTTCGTTACCCAACTAGGTCACGTCATCAGTACTGGGGGCTGCAGTAGAGCTGTGCCAAACCCCCCGATGAGGAAATGAGCATTGGATCCAGAAAACACCCTGTCCGATTTCTTACTTTTTTGTAAGAAAACTCAGCTCAGAGAGTGCCAAGGATCCCCAATGGTTCAACCCTGAGCTACAAATCTTCTATTCGTTAGTACGGATAGTCCTTGACTTACGACTACAATGGAGCCCACAATTTCTGTCCTTAAGTGAGACATGGCTTAAGGGTGCGTTTGGGGGCCCCCACCTCCATTTTGCAACTTTTCTTTCTACCGTCATTAAGTGAGTCACTGCAATTGAAAGGCCAGTAACCTGGTTGTTAAGTGAATCCAGCTCCCCCCACTGGTCAGAAGTGGATCGTGTGATTTTGGCATGCAGCAACGGTCCTAAATATGAATCACTTGCCTGCCAGAGCATCTGAATTTGGATCCGAAGGGAATCAAAATGCTGCAAAGGCCGTAACTAGGAACAACGGTGCTAAGGCGCATTTTTTTTCAGTGCCATTGCCCCTCCAAATGGTCGCTAAATGAACTGTTAGTCAAGGACTCCCTGTACCAAATTCTGGGCTGCACATCCAGGCCTGGCCACTAGAGGGCAGCCTCAGGACATCCCAACCCCCATGGTTTGCTGCCCCCTAGTGGCTTTTCCGGCTCAAGGTTTCAACCAAAGCTCCTTCGCAGGGTTTGCATCCGGGAAGGAATTGCCTCCCTGGGGATGCAAAGATGGCCTATTTTTCATAGGAGAGTCTCCTTTTCCACGCATGGGATGGGTAGCCCGTTATGGCATCACCTGGCAGCAGCTGTGGCCATATTTGGGGATGCAAATGACAACTTCCTGGCACACAGTGAGGACCAGTTGATGCTACCCAAAGGGACCCCATCCCTTGCGAGGGGAAAAGCCCAGGACTTGAAGTTTGAGGATGTCTAGGTTGACTAGAACAACCTTGGCAACTTTAAGCCTGGCAGACGTCAACTCCCAGAATTCCCCAGCCATTCTGGGAGTTGAAGTCCGCCAGGCTTAAAGTTGCCAAGGTTGGAGACCCCAACCTAGTTGGTTCTTTGATTTTCTGGGAGTTGAAGTACACACATGGTGATTTATAGTAGGGGTCTCCAAACTTGGCCATTTGATGACTTCAACTCCAGGAATTCCTCAGGCAGCCATGGTGGCTGAAGAATTCTGGGAGTTGAAGTCCACAGATTGATGATAGGAGTCTCCAAACTTGGCCACTTTAAGACCTGTGGACGTCAACTCCCAGAATTCCTCTGCCGGCCAGGAATTCTGGGAGTCGAAGTCCACAGGTCTTAAAGTGGCCGAGCTTGGAGAGTCTTACTTTAGAGGGGGGCCTAAGCACTGAAGAAACAAGGCCACCAGGGTGGGACTTTTCCATGACCTGAGCATTTGCGTGGTGCCAAAGAGTCCACATTCAGCCATTGAAGCACACTGCATAGAAAAATTGCCACCACAGAGCATCTTTTGAAACTTTCCGAATCCCTGAAAGACCCCCCAAAGTGAATTGGTCCTGACCATTAAGCAGAAGAAAAGCCTGTTATTACCATTTCCCCGAAAATACGACCTACCCTGAAAGTAAGTCCTAGCTTGATTTCTATACTTGCCCCCAAAATAAGCCCTAATTAAGATCCCACCCCACTCCAGAGTGGACGGGTAAAAATTAAGCCAGGGTGGGGATGGGAGGGGGTGGAGCTGCCCTACTACTTACCTTTGGACAGGTGTAGCCAGGCCTCGCACACCCCGACACCTGCCTGGCCGGCCCATTTCTTTTGCAGCCGGCAAGGCTGGCAAGGCTTTCCTGAAGACCTATGGAGCTGATAACAAAGCTCTGGATCGATCCTGAGTTCTCTTATCGGCTGCAGAGGCCTTCAGGAAAGCTTTGTCGGCCATAGAAGAAGTTCCTGAAGGCCTCTGACAGTGAAAAGGAGACTGGGGCCGACATACACAAGTGAGGTTAGTCAGTGGATGGCATCCCTGAAAATAAGACCTAGTGCCTCTTTTGGTGGAGATATATATATATATATATATATATATATATATATATATATATATATATATATATATATATATATATATATATATATATATATATATATAAATGACATGGTCTTATTTTCGGGGAAACACGGTATTGCTTTGATTGATTAGCTTGGTGGTGGTGGGTTTTTTTTAATTTTCATTTCATTTTATTTTATTTTTAAATTGTCTCCTCTTCCTATGGCCGTTTCTGGCAGCCGACCCAAACAGCGTATTTCTAATAGGCAGGGAGCTGTTTACACAAGGCACCCCAACTCTCTGTCCCAAATGGTCTCAGCGCAGCGCGTTCCTTTCCCGGGGAATGGGTTGGCCTCCGTTCTCAAGACGGCGATGACATCGTCCATGCCATTTTTAAGCCCACCCCACCCCACCCCCTGGAAGGTTTTTAAAACTCTTTTCTTTTCAAAGGCACAAAACCCTAGAGATTCGTTTTGTCCACCGGTATGCTTTCCAACATCCTTTCAGTGTCTTTCTACCACGGTGTTCTGTGACTCAGTTGTATAGTGTTAATATCGATACAAACTTGTCTACTCGAATTAGACGTATAAATAAGGTTTTTTCCCTTTCCTTGTAGTCTTAAATGGCGTGTCATTATGGAAAAATATGAGGTTTTTATCAGTTATCTTTTTTTTTTTTTTTTGCATTTTGGATTTGAATTGGCTTTTAATTTCTCTCTTTTTTTTCTTTCCCAGATCTCTTTGTGAGCATTTAGCTGTCATAAATTATGTTTCAGGAACTCCGGTTTATTTATATGTGGTTTAAAATGAATGCTTCTATTTAAAAGGGGAAATATTTCTACATGTGCATATAGTTTTACAAAAGTGTACCATTAACTGGTTGTTGATAATAAAAAGGAAAAGGAAATACGGGCCCATATGGTTCTCTTGGTCTAATTGAATCCCTGCCTGAACATTGCTTTTTTTACACGATTAAACACATAAATTATCCCCTAGGGCAGTGATGGCTAACCTTTTCGTTGTCGTGTACTGTTCTGTATTCTGTACAGTGGTAGATTTTATCTTCTGTACAGATGCTGATAGATAAACTCAACAAAACATTCATACAAAGTTTTTATTATTGGTTCATCAGGTATCCTCATAGCTCACATTTGTGACGAAGTTCTTCTTAATGTCTAATCCTTTGCATATCTGTCTTGTAGGTAAAAAGATGGTTATCTCCTTATCCCTTTCCTCCCATCTCGTAGTGGTAGTTACAAGTCCGTGAGTTCAGGCAAGAGTGAAGAAACCTCCCCCAACCCATCAAGAATCAATTTAGTGACCAATCAGGATTACAGATGTGGTCGCGTGACATGGATTACATTTTCCCAGGATACCTTAACTACATTTACCATGATGCATTCCCTTAAGGAGACAGCTCACAATTGCTAACTAACTATCCAATTCCCATACACTGGCTGGACAAGCATACACACCCATGCATCTCTGCACATGCGCATGCGACACCCTACGCCACGTGCCTGTGTGCACTTGTGCATGACCCGCCCATGCGCCAGTGCCTCTGTGCATGCGCACACATCTCCCATGCGTGTCCCGCCCCCGCGCATGCATGACAGATATCTGACAATCAGCTGGCTGGCAGGAGGCGCACGCGCATGCACAGTGGATCTGTTCTGAACGATGGCTCCCGTGCCGGCAGAAATGATTCTTGCATGCTACTTGTGGCATGCGTGCCTTAGGTTCGCCATCATGAACCTAGGGCAGTGGTGGCTAACCTTTTTGGGCTCCTGTGCCAAAAATTGCATGCACACTAGCGTGCGCGTGCTCGCCAGCACCCAGAATGCAACGCGCACCCCCCACCCTGTGCATGCGCATGCAATCCCCTCTCCTCCCGCCACTCCCTTACCTGAACTGTGCCTCACAGCTGATTTTTCGGTTGGTTTGAGGCCTTTTGCGGCCTCCCAGAGACTTGGAAAAAGCCTCTGCAAGGCTTTTCAGGACGAATTATAGGTTTGCTTTGTCACTTCTGGTATTGCAGGAAGTAACGAAACGGGCCTATAATTCAGCCAGAAAAGCCTTACAGAGGATTTATCCAAGCCTATGGGAGGCCGAAAAAGGCCTCCAACCAACTGAAAAAGAAAATCAGCTGTGAGGTGCACGCATGCGCAGTGAGGTAAGTTTGCCTGCGGCTCACATGCCAGCACAAGTGGCTGTGCGTGCCACTTGTGGCACGCATGCCATAGGTTCGCCATCACGGACCTAGGGGAAATCACACTTGGCGGTGGCTGCCATTTTGCCTTTTTCGGAGCAGAATTTCCATCCCTGAGCAAGACAGTTGTTAAGTGAATCACATCTGATTTTAAGACCCTTTTTTCCTTATGGTTGTTAAGCAAATCATCTAGTCATTCAGGGAATGCAGCTTCTCGCATTGATTGTGCTGATCAGAAGCCAGTTGGGAGGGTCAAACAAATGCTGATCACGTGACCACGGGAAGCTGCAATTGTTGTAAACACAGGTCATCCTTGTCTCACAGAGGTTCACTTAGTGACTGCTCAAAGTTACAACGGTGCTGGGAAAAGGGACTCCTGACCATTTTTCACACTTACAACCGTTGCAGCATGTGATGACCCAAAGCAGCGGGGCACAAAAGCAACGAAGTCCCAAAAGTAGGTAAAGTCCCATTGATTCCTGCAACTTGGCCCCCAATGTCCAGTTATCATCGGCTGGAGAAAAGAAAACTCTCCCAAGTACAGTTTTTAAAGGGAAGAAATTCTGTCCGGACCCAAAGTACATATAAATTATAAATAAAACCCAAAACAAACCACGCTGCAACAATTAATAATGAGACAGGGCAGGATAAGGAATTGCAGAACTCAAAAGGTAACAAAAAAACACACAGTTGGGAGGATGCCAGAACCCAGATAAGATGTGAGAAACAAAGATAATGCACGCTTTGCTTCCAGCAAGGTGCTGTGCACAAATGCCCTCTTTATCCTGTTTCCGCAGCTGCAGCTAATGAAGGGAATCAGGGCCTTTTTCTCCTCCGTAACCCATGTTGCTCCCTCCTCCATTCCTCCCTTTGTGCCCTAGGATGAAGAGGAGGTGGGCCTGGGTCTTCCTCTGAATTCCCAGCCGGACTGTGCCCTTCCCCTGTTTCTTCCACAGCTACCGGAGCCATACTCCCTGTCAGCTGTTCGACCTCCCCCTCAGAATCAGACTCCAACGGGCATGACACAGCATCTCTATGGTCCCGTGATCAAAATTCAAGCCACTTGGAAACAGACTCGTATTTATGACACTTGCGGTGTCCCCTGGGGTGAGCGCAATCCCCTTTGGTGCCCTTCAGATGAACAAAATCCACTGGGGAGCCAGATTCATTTAACAACCGAGTGACTAACTGAGCAACTTGCAGGGATTCACTGAACAACGATGACAAGACAGGTTGTAAAACAGAGCATCATTCACTGAAGAAATGTCTCACTTAGCAACAGAAATGTTGGGCTTGATTGTGGTCGTAAGTCCAGGACTATCGCTACATTGCCCAGCACCCAAATTCTGACCGTGTGGCTAGGGGAATGCTGCAACAGTTGTAAGTGTGAGGAGTCTGAGGAGCAGTCATAAGTCTCCTTTTCCTCCCAGCGCCATCACAACTTCGAACATCCACAAAACAAATGATTGTAAGTTGACAACTATGTGTGTGGAGTTGTCTCTGAGGATACAGGGTCCTGTTGCACCATCCAGCCTCATTCCACGGGTGGGCAGCTACCAGTTTGCCCTGGTTCAGACGAACTGATAGCTAATTTTATCATTTTTAATCACCAGTTCAGCAAACCAGTAAATCCCACCTCTGGTTGTGCCAACCACCCGTTATCAGGATTCCGGCAGTTACCCCCAATTAAATCATGAGTCTCGAGTCAAACTTCCAAAACTTAAAAAAAAGGATTTATTGGGAGTTAACATGTCTGGCACTGCCTGGGTGTAGCTGACTCTGAGATACATTATTCATTGTCACCCCTTGACCCTGGTTCTCCCCCACCCCCTGGGTGTATCGTAATTCATATTCTCCAATGGGACACATCCATAGCCCAGAGTCATCTCCAACAGTGGCAGCAGTGGCAGGAACCGTGGAAGCATTTTAGCTGCTTCTCGGGTGGGGGAGCTGCCTCCGTAACTTCCACGGTTCCCGCCGCTGCTGCCGCTGTTGTTGGAGACGGTGCTGGCGAGAGAGGGACAGCTGCAGCTCGGCCTGGGCGCTTGGAAAGCAGGAACGGGCTGCGCACCGGGACTATTGCAAACTTGCAGAGCCCGAGGCTGGAGCACCAAGGGTAGCAGCAGCAGAGACACTCGCTCAGCTCTTCTCACACCCACCCAGCCGCTCGGGATTAAACCAAAACGCAGCGTGCGGCGCTCCCAGGTACCTCAAAATGTTTTTTTTCCTGTTGTTACGGGGATGGGGGAAAAGCGGGAGCTACTCAGATGCTGTTGTTGGAGACGGGGGGGGGGGAGGGGAAGAAATTAATTCACCCCCCAAAAGACGTCCTAGCCGTTTTTTCAGGGCTCAAAAAAAAAAAAAAAAAAAAAGGCCCGGCCTTATTTTGTGAGAAACACGGTAATAATAAAAAGATTACACAATTTTTTTAAAAAAACTTCTGAGCAAGTTTTTAATTGATACAGCCAGCAACCTTTTGAATGAGAGAATAAGCAGCAACTCCTCCCAAGTTTAGTTTCCAAGAGAAAAACCGAACAGACATTCTTGTTAATGTAGTATATAGACTTGGAATAAAATACAGCATCCATCATCTCATCAAAATGTAATTAAAAGCCAGACCAGTGTCCAAGCAGAAGGAGACTTTTTTTTTTTTTACTCTGCTGGAAACAGAGTGCTCTGAGCCTCATGAAAAATCATTAATGGGTTTTTTTGTATTCTGCAAGCGAATTCAGAGAAGAATAACCAGTTTGTGACTTCTAATTCCATCTTACATTAGGAGCTTGAGCAATGGCGAATGGTGAGGCTTCAGTCACTAATTTAATGCATGCTGTCAACGCCCTTCTGCCAGAGAGTACATCTCTTTAAAGTAAGCTTCGTTTGGGGCAGCTGGTGGCAGATTCGGACAGTGACGAGGTTGGGGAGGAACATGGGCCAGTCCTGGAGTCTGGGGAAGGCTCTGATGAGGGCTCTGCGTTGGAGGCAGAGATGGGGCCAGGGCCATCCGATAGTTATCAGCTGCCTTTGGAGTCGGAGATCAGTGGGGAAGAAGAATAGCTGGACCCTGTTCCCAGTGTGCGCATGCACAGAGCTGCCAGACAAGGAAACAGCTAAGGAACAAGGGTCGACTTGGGATTAAAGCCACAAGTGGACAGTGAATGGCTACTCCCATAGAGAATAAAAGAGAAGTGAAAGTTGAGTGGGGTTTTGCTGGAGACAATTAGTTCATTTGGGTGAAGATCTGTTCCTGCATTCTTGCCAAGAATTGTCTGATACAGTGTGGCATCTGAAAGATATTGGCCTGGCAATTCTCCAAGCCTGATAAAGGTCTGCAGTTGTGAAATATCTTGAAAGACTGTTGGCTGGGACTTTGCTGGAGAGGAATTCACTGTAAATTAAATAAAAGGAGTTTATCGGGACTGGGACTCAGCTTTGTGCTGTTGAGGAAGCCTAGATCAGAACAGCTGGCACTTAGATTCACCAAACCAATTTTTTTTAGGGTTGGAACTGGTGAAATTACCCTTCTCAACTATGGGTGTAGGAAGAGAGCTAGTTTGGTGTAGTGGGTAAGCTGCTGGCCTTGAAACCAGGAGACTGTGAGTTCTAGTCCTGCCTTTAGCCATGAAAGTCAGCTGGGTGACTCTTGGCCAGTTGCTCTTTCTCAGTCCAATTCACCTCATAGGATGGTTATTGTGGGGAAAATGTTGTGGCCAGTGGAGCTGGCAACAGATTCAGACAGTGAGGAGGTTGGGGAAAGATGGGGCCAGGGCCATCCAACAGTTATCAGCTGCCTTCAGAGTCAGAGATCAGTGAGGCAGAAGAACAGCTGGAGCCTGTTCCCAGTGTGCTCATGCACAGAGCTGCCAGGAGAAGGGAACAGCTAAGGAACAAGGGTCAACATGGGAGTAAAGGCACAGGTGGATGGTGAATGGTCCCTCCCATAGGGAATAAAGAGGAGCAAAAGGGGAGTGAGGTTTTGCAGGAGACAATTAGTTCAATTCATTAGGATGAAGATCTGTTCCTGCGTTCTTGCCAATTATTGTCTGCTACAGTGTGGCACCTGAAAGATATTGGCCTGGCAACTCTCCCAGCCTGATGAAGGTCTGCAGTTGTGAAATCTCTTGTTTGCCAGGACTTTGCTGGAAACTAAATAAAACTGGTTTTATCGGGACGAGGAGTCGATGTCGTGCTTTTTGGAAGCTTAGGTCAGAACAGAAAATAGGAGGTGGAAGATGCGTATGTTCATCAGTTATACTTTCATATTTTCATAAATGATGTAGATGGGGGAACAGAAGGAAAACTCATCAAATTTGCAGAGGACATCAAACTAGCAGGAATAGCCAACAAGACAGGCTTAAAATCCAGATGGACGTCGACAGACTTGAACAATGGGCCCTAACAAAATGAAATTCAGTGTAGAAAAAAGTAGTGTTTCACACTTGGGCAAGAAAATCCAAATGTGCAGCTAAAGGATAGGTGAAACGTGGCTCAATAGTAGTAACTGTGAGACGGATCTTGGGAGTCCTACTGGACAATCCCTTAAATATGAGCCAGCAGTTGTGTGGCAGCAGCCAAAAAAAAAACCAACACAAACCTAGGCTGAATAAATAGAGGGATAGAATCAAGATCACGAGAAGTGACACTACTGCTTTATAATGCCTTGGTAAGGCCACACTTGGAATATTGCATCCCAGTTTTGGTCACCACAATATAAAAAATGATGTGGAGACTCTGGACAGAGTGCAGAAAAGATCGACAAAGATGATTGGCAGGAGGGGCTGAAGGCTAAAACATTTGAACGTTTGCAGGAATTGGATACGTCTAGTTTAATGAAAAGAAGGACCGGGGATGACATGATAGCAGTATTCTAGTATTTGAGGGGCTCCCACTAAGAAGAGGAAGTCAACCTATTTTTCAAAGCACCTGAAGGCAGCACAAGAAGCCACAGATGGAAACTAATCAAGGAGAGACACAACCTCCTGGAACAAAGGAGAAATTTCCTGACGGTGAGAACAATTCACCAGTGGAACAGAAGTTACCGTCAGAAGTTGTGGGTGCTCCAACATTGTGAGGCTTTTAAAGAAGGGATTGGGTAACCATTTGTCAAAAACGGGATAGTCTCTCCTGCTTGAGTAGAGGGTTGGACTAGATGACCTCCAAGGTCCCTTCCAAATCTGTTGTTCTGTTAAAATAATAAAGATGAGACAAGAATCACACTGACAAATATGATGTAGCATGTTGAATGTCTGCGCTGAGAACTTAAAGGAAGGTACTCATCAGCCATTGGGATCCTTTGTGCAAATGGCTGAGCTTCAGCACTTGGACAGCTCCTAAAATGCTCATGTGTTGCATGCAGTCATCCAACAGCAAAGGTCTATAGGTAAAGGTAAAGTTCCCCTCCTTACATATTCGTGCTAGTCGTTTCCGGCTCTAGACGGCGCTGCTCATCTCCATTACAAAAACGAAGAGCCAGCGCTGTCAGAAGACATCTCTGTGGTCATGTGGCCGTCATGACTAAACATGGAAGGCGCACAGAATGCTGTTACCTTCCCACTAAAGGGGTCCCTGTTTTTCTACTTGAATTTTTTACATGCTTTCGAACTGCTAGGTTGGCAGAAGATGGGAGAAGGAATGGGAGCTCACTTTGTGACGTGGCGCTAGGGATTCGAACCTCTGAACTGCGGACCTTTCTGATCGACAAGCTATATGACTTCCAATTTGTTGAGTCCCACCAAGCAGTGTTTCTTAACCCTGACAACTTTCAAGATGGATGGTCTTCAATCCCCCCCAGAATTCCCCACCCAGCACAAAATAACAATCCTCTTCTCTGTGTCTAAGGATTTCCAGGCTGAAACTGATGACATGGTGCCCCTTGGTGGTCAGGATAAGTATCAACTGAGTTCTGTGAAGAAGAAAAATCCAAAGGCCTGGGATTTTGAGAAAGGAGAGTTTGATGGAGGTTACGAAAATACTAGAAGTATAGGATAATAGAATCATAGAGCTTGAAGGGACCTTGGAAGTCTTCTGATCCAATCCCCTTGCCGGAGGAGGCAGGAGTCCTCATACCATGATTGTCTGATCTTTCCTTGGTAACCTCTAATGGTGGAGCATCCACCATGCCAGGAGGCAAGCTGTTCCATCAATTAATAGTTCACACCATCAGGAAATTCCCGGGTTGGATCTTCCTCTGGTAAGTTTCCACCTGTTCCTTCTTGTCCTGTCCTCGGGTGGTTTGGAGAATAAATCCAGGCCCTTTTCCCTATCACAGCCCTTCAAATATTGGAAAATGCTATCGTGACTTCCCTAGTCCTTCTCTTCTCTATTCTGTTCATTCCATTCTTCATTCTATTCTATGCTGTTCTGTTCCCGTTTCTCTTCTAGATCTATTCGGTTTCTACTTCTCCTCTATTCCATTCCATTCTTCATTCTATCATTCTGTTTCTCTTCTAGTTCTGTTTGGTTTCTACTTTTCCTTCTCTTCTGTTCTCCTCTATTCCATTCTATTCTATCCCATTGCATCCCATTCTTCATTCTATTCTGTTTTGTTTCTCTTCTCGTTCTGTTCATTTTCTATTTTCTTCTCCTTTATCCCATTCCATTCCATTCTTAATTCTATTCTGTTCTGTTCCTGGTTCTTTTCTAGTTCTGTTCGGTTTCTACTTTTCCTTCTCTTCTCTTCTCTTCTCTTCTCTTCCCTTCCCTTCTTCATTCTATTCTGTTGTTTCTGGTTCTCTTCTAGTTCTGTTCCATTTCTACTTTTCCTTCTCTTCTCCTCTATTCCATTCCATTCCATTCTTCAGTCTATTCTGTTCTGGTTCTGATTCTCTTTTAGTTCTGTTCAGTTTCTACTTTTCCTTCTCTCCTCTCCTTTCTCTTCCTCTCCTCTCTTTCCTAAGCCAAACCTACCTTGTTCCCTTAGCTATTCATCATATGATTTAGCCTCATCATCTTTGGTGGCTCTTTTCTGCACTCTTTCTAGGGCCTCAACCCCCTTTTTTTCCTATTTGTGTACTCACCCAAGAAAAGGCCAATGTTACTTTACATTTTCTAGATCGCAAGAATCTACAATAATGGGGTTCAGCACCCCTAACAAGTGCTTTCTAATTTTGACACCAGAGGGCAATATTGGATTCTAACAATTGTGGTATGTTTTCTTGTGCTTTGGTGGTTTGTCGATGATTGGATACAGACAGTCCTCAATGTACGATCATAATCAAGCCCAACATTTATGTCGCTAAGTGAGAAATTTGTTCAATGAGTTTTGCCCCCTCCCCCATTTTATGACTTTTCTTGCCGCCTTTGTTAAGTGAACCCCTGCAGGTGTTAAGTGAATCTGGCTTCCCTATTAGGTCACAAAAAGGGACCACATGACCCCGGGACGCTGCAACCGTCATAAATACGAGTCAGTTGTCAAGCATCCAAACGTAAGTCACATGGGCATGGGGATGATATAATGGTCGTAAGTGTGAGAAAGGGTCATAAGCCGCTTTTTTCAGTGCCGTTGTAACTTTGAATGAACTGTTGTAAGCCCAGGACTAACCTCTAGTATATTTTTGGGCTGGAGGCAATAAGGATGGGAAAAACGCATGAAATACGCTTACATAAATATGCTGAAATTGTCAAGCTTTTGTTAGTAACAAGTGAACAGGGATTAGAGCAGTGGTGGGACTTAAATATTTGTCCCACTGGTTCGGTGGGCGTGGCTTGGTGGGCGCGCTTTGCGTGCGTGCACACACTTTGCATGAACGCACACCAAACGCATACTTTGCGCAGGCGCAGAGGCGTTCTAATTCACCTCCTGCAAGCCTGCATGTTCCCGGTCGCTTCAGCAACTGCCGTGCAGCGCTATTCTGTGCCACACAAAGCAGCTATGCTGCAAATCCAGAGGATAAAGGTGAGTATGGGAGCTCAGGTGGGCAGGTGGGCCCAACAGCAGAGCGGTGGAGAGAACCAGTTAGGTCTCCGTTGGTCATCGCTGCTACTGGCTCGGCAGAACCGGGCCAAACCGGTAGAATACCACCACTGGATTAGAGCCATGACGGCAAACCTATGGCACACATGCCAGAAGTGGCAAACAGAGCCACCTCTGCTAGCACGCGAGGTGTCACCCCAGCTCAGTTCCACTGCGCATGCACGCGCGCCTCCCGACAGCCGGCTGATTTTCGGGTATCTGCCGCGCATGTGCAGGTAGGGCAGGGTGCATGCAGGAGATGTGTGCACATGTGCAGGGGCACAGGAGGGTCGCACGCATATGCGCAGGGGGTGACAGGAGCACAGGGAGTCACACGCGCATGCACAGGGGGCAGGGGTAGCACAGGGGGGCAGGTGCGCATGCACAGGGAAGTGGGGGAGTACAGAGGGGTTGTGCACGCATGCACAGGGGGGTAGAGGGAGCACACATGCATTGCATTATGGGTACAGGCACGCACATGCGTACAAGTGCACTTAGCCATCACTGGATTAGAGAATGTAAACATGAAGATGCTTTAAGGAAGAGAGCTTGAGAAACAAAAATTCAGTTTGACTTAACTACGGTTCATTTAGTGACTGTTCAAAGTTACAATGGCACTGAAAAGTGACTTAAGACTTTTTCACAATTACAACCAGTGGTGAGATTCAATATTTCTTTTACTACCATTTCTATGAGACCGCTTTGCGCTGCCGCATTCAAAATCCACCCATTTTAAGCTTAAAAACTTACCTTCTATGCCAGCGCTGGTGAGTAAAGCAGCTGATTGCCATGCGAATCAGCTGAGGAAAAAAACCCCAAGGAAATATAGGACAGGAAACGGCGTGGGGTCAACTGCTTACCGGAGCTACCAGTTTGCTAGAACCGGTGTGAACTGGCAGCATCCCACGCAGTGGTGGGATTCAAATTTTTTTACTACTGGTTCTGTGGGTGTGGCTTGGTAGGCATGGCAGGGGAAGGTTTCTGCAAAAACCCCTTCCCTCCCCACCCCACTAACCTGCTTTCCAGTTTTGTTCTCCTGTGCAGGGCAACCAAAGAAGTCCCAGCCGATCAGCTGGGAATCGGGAGGCAGAGAATAGATGGGGACAGGGACAGTCAGAGGTGGTATTTGCCAGTTCTCCGAACTACTCACAATGTCTGCTACCAGTTCTCCAGAACTGGTCTGAACCGGCTGAATACCACCTCTGATCCTACCACTGATTACAACCATTATGGCATCTCCACGATCACATCATCAAAATGAAGATGCTTGGCAACTGACATGTACTTATGACAGTTCAGTGTCCCGGACTCACGTTTTGCGACCTTCCGACAAGCAATGGGGAAGCCAGATTCACCTAACAACTATGTGAGTAGCTTAGGCACTGCAGTGATTCACTTATTAACTATGGCAAGGAAGGTCATAAAACAAAGCAAGAATCATTTAACAAATGTCTCACTTTACAACAGATATTTTGAGCTCAATTGTGGTCGTAAGTCCAGGACTACCTGTAGTTGGAAATGTCAGAAAAGAGAGGATTACACTTTTGACTCGGGAGTATGTAAAATTCCAAAAATTTATCCTAGCACTTTAAGGAGCACTCAGGATCCTATAACAAGTAATGTCATTGTACAAAATAATAAATAAAATAATAAAATAAAAATAAGCTTATTATTTATGTATTTATTTGTACTGTGAGGGAGATGGGTAGTGGCTAAATTTGATTAAATAAAATACATTTAAAATATTCCTGCACTGGGGTATATATAAAAATATACCCCAATGTAAGTCCAAAATGTTGGAAATGCAAAAAAGTTGACGGTACATTTTACCATATGTGGTGGTTATGCCCCGAGACCAGGACATTCTGGATCCAAATCAAAAATTGGCTACAGGAGATCACTGGCTATCAAATTGAACTCAGACCAGACATTTTTCTCGAAGGAATTATTAATGACCGAATTCCCCAAAAAAGTAAAATATTTAATGTTACATATCTTAACATCCGCCAGAATAGCCTACGCACAAACGTGGAAAACTTCTAATATTCCTAGTGAAGAACTGATACAACAAAAAATAACGGAAAGTACTGAAATGAATATACCGTATTTGCCGGGCGTATAAGACGACTGGGCGTATAAGCGAGCCCCCAACATTTCCACTCAAAATATAGTTTTTGTTATATACTACTGCCGTATAAGACGACCCCCCACTTGGAGGCATGTTTTTCAGGGCAAAAAAGTCATCTCATACGCCAGCAAATACGGTAAGTTGTAACACTTGGGGTATTCTGGATATAATTCTTGATTGACACCCCGCCCCTTTCCCCAAACTTACAAAGCCACCAAAATGCTTTAGAGAGGCAGCTTCGCCTTTCTCAGGCTGGCACTCAATTCCTCTCCCTTTCTTTGTGACAGCCCCCGCGTGCGTGCCATCGGGACTCCAAGGGTGGGGGATGGACAGCTGCCAACTCTCTCTCTCTCTCTCTCTCTCTCTCTCTCTCTCTCTCTGTGTGTGTGTGTGTGTGGTGTGGAGGGTAATTCCGGCTATCTCTGGCCTCCGTTCGGTTTAAAGTCGCTTGGCCGGTTCCCAAGTCGCAAGCGCGCTGGCCGGGAGACGCGGCGCCGGGTGGCAGCTCGGTGCAGAGGAGGCGGATCTTTCTCTCTTAAGCGAGGGGGGACAAGAGGAGGGACGGGATGGGACAGGGGGCGGGAGGAGGTCCTCGCCTTCTTCCACCGCCCACCGGACCCTTTTCTTCTCAAGGGGACCCTGGAAAGCAGCTCGGGAGCCGGGTGGCCCTGCCCAGCGGGGTCCCATCAGGAACTTCCGAGGACACCCCCTGCCCCAAGCACAGCCCTCCCGGTCTTTCAAGAGAGAGGAGAAGCGGGAGGAGCAAATTGCCGCCCCCGCCCGCTGCCCAGAAGGAGGGGCGCCACAGTCCACCCCCACCACCTTCTCCCTCCCACTCCCGGGCCATTACGCGGCTCGGGGCTGGCTGGGCGAAACGGCCCGCCAGAGACCTTCCCGCTCCACCCCACCCCACCTCCAGATTGGCCTCCGCAAGCGCCCGAGCCGGGCGGAGGGTGGGGGAGGAGGAGAAGAGAGACTCCGGCTGGGCTTGAAGGGGCTTCGCAAGTTGCGGAGCCCGCCCCCGTCGCTCTTGCACCGAGTGACAACGTATTTACCGGCGTATAAGACGACCCCCCACTTGGAGGCATGTTTTCAGGGCAAAAAGTCGTCTTATACGCCGGCAAATACGGTACTTACATTGAAATTGAAAAAAAGAAGACTCTGAATATTTTTAATTTGGAACAAATGGTATGATTGGATAACAAACAGAAATAAGAAATAAGATAGGAAATTAACTTGTAAGAGACCTCAAGAAAACGAATGATAAATATGTAGAATATACAGTATAAGAATATAAGAATAACAATTATAGATAAAGCTATTAACTAATGTTAGATAAATGTAAATGTAATGTGTTAAGATATATAAGATAAAAACCTGTATAGATGTCAAAAATGCTGTTGAAATCATGGTATTTTGAGTTGTAATAATGGAAACTTAACAAAAACATATTAAAAAAATATTCCTCTACTGTTATTACTTCCAAAAGCCACAAAACCAAAACACCACCCGTTTTAATCAATGTTTATTTATAAATGTAACATTTACTATAAAAGCAGTTGCATTTTAGACAATTTTCTTACTTCCCAGAGCATTTTAGAATAAATATTATTAATAGAGATTAGTGTAACAATTGGTATTTGAGCCTTTGGTGATCTTGTCTGTAATGGAAGCCCCCCTCATTTGGCCTTATCAATCGTCAGCCCTATCAATAATTATATTGGGTACAGAATTAGTTCTAAATAACAAGAATAAAGGACCACTAAGAAGTGGCTGAGAATGAAGTAGATATAAAAATAATTATGACACGGTTATGTCTGCCATCTTAAAGAAATGGAAAGCTACATAGTTTTTGGAAGGCTTTAAAAAAACAACAAACCCCGTTAACATTTATAATATTGCCATGTCGATAGTAAATCACTCTTTAAAACATGTGTTTAATATTTCAACTTACTATAGTGAATGGTTTTCTTTCTTGATCCTGCTCTTAATCTTCTCTCCCCCCACCAACCAAAAGAATAACTGAAATAACAGATAGATCACATCCGATTTTACCGGTTTGGACCGGTTCGCACGATCCGGTTGTTCCGGTGAGCATATTGCAGTGGAAGATAAAATTGAGTTGAAAATCAGCTTTTTAAAAATGTAGAGCACGCGTGCGCTCACCGAACTGGTTGTTACACTGGTTGAATCACATTGACATCAGCTTCAGAATCAGTGGGACCTGAAGAGTGAGCAATCTTCTTTGAATAATGAAAAATTAAAAAGATGAGGGGAAAAAATGAGGGTTTAAAAAAAAAATCTATGCTGGTGATTCATCAGTCATTATGGAGAAATAGAAGTCTCCGTAACAGAAGAACATCCCCATGTGCTCACTGCAAATGGTCCGTACAGGGGATCCTCAATGTACGAACCAGAATTGAGCTCAAAGTTTCTGTTGTTAAGTGAGATATTTGTTAAGTTCCCATTTTATGACCTTTCTTGCCACGGTTGTTAAATGAATCTGGCTTCCCCATTGACTTGGCTTGTCAGAAGGTCAAGGGTCAAAAGGGAATCACCTGACCCCAGGATACGGCAACTGTTGTAAGGAGGAACTCAGTGGCCATGCGACTGAATTTTGATCAGGCGACCATGGGGACGTTGGGATGGTCGTAAGCGTGAAAAATGGTCGTAAGTCACTTTTTCGGGTGCCATCGTTAACTTTGAGTGGTCAATAAATGAAGTACCTGTCCTGGCCTCTGCTTTTGGATTGATCATCTGTAATTCAATTAAGGGTCTCTATTTAAGGTGGATTTAGGATTTATTACAAGGAGAGGCCATTTTACACCCTAACCATTTGTCTGGAGAACAGAGGGATCAGAAATTCTGGAGATCGCTTCAAAGGATTCCATACTAGTACGTTAAAGTGGTGACTGAAGAATTTCCATTTCAGTTACTGAGATTTCCACATCATTATAAAGTAGTGATGGTGAACCTTTTCGTTGTGGTGTGCTGAAAGCATGTGCATGCTGGTACCCACAATGCGTCCCCCTGCGCATGCGCACAGAACATCCCCGCCCTGCCCCTTTACCTGCACTGTGCATGCATGTGCCTCCCAGCTGATTTTTGACCCGTTTGAGGCTGTTTTCACCCTCCCGGAGGCTTGAGGGAAGCCTCTGCAGCTTTGGGAGGCCGAAAAACGGGCCTTCCAGAAATAGCGGAAGTGCCCATTTTCAACCTACAGAGGGCCTCTGGAGCTCGGGGCAGGCCATTTTTGTCCTCCCGGAGGCTCGAGGGAAGCGTCTGCAGCTTCGGGAGGCTGAAAATGAGCCCGTTTCGGCACTTCCGGTATTTCCAGAAGGCCTGTTTTTCGGCCTCCCAAGGCTGCAGAGGCTTTCTTCGAGCCTCCGGCAGGGTGAAAACAGCCTCAAATGGGCTGAAAATCAGCTGGGAGGCACGCACATGCGCAGTGCAGGTAAGTTTGGCTGGGGCTTGCGTGCCCGCACAAATGGCTCTGTGTGCCACCTGTGGCACGCGTGCCATAGGTTCACCATCATGGGGCTAGGTGGTTCTCTTTTCCCGTGGGAACAAAAGCTGACCCTGCTGAGACTTGGAGGTGGAGATTGATGACACCAGGCAACACTGATTTATCATAGGTTTGCCATCACGGTTATAGGGTAACTGCAAAAGGGGCATGGAAATATTTATTTTTCCCAGTAAAAATAAAACACAAGAGTTTTATCTTAGTTTTAAACCCCGAAACAGTTAGCAAAAGTCAGCTAAATAAAAAACAGGTGTCATCCATTAGATATTTGGAGAACCGTTTATAGGTTGCTTTTGTGAAAATGCCAACATTATATGTAGATGATCTGTTACTACAAGAACCCTGGTTTTAGGTTTTTCAAAGACTGCATGACTGAAGGGGCAATAATTTATTGAGAGAATTCCCTACCCTCCGTGGAAGGCAATATTTAGTAAAAGGTTTCAGAATTACAATGTGTTTTATCAAACTAGTCTGTATAAAAAAAGTTACCTCTTTAGTAATAAACAGAGAAGTTGATTTCTATGCTTCTGCTCAACCGCCTCCCAAGAACTCAGTTAATGAAAGTAATACATTGGCATATTAAGAGAACATCTACAAAGTTTGCATTAACTTCAAATTCTCTGCTTCTAGGATATGAAAAAAAATGCAGGAGCTTATGGCCTCTTCTTTCCTTTCAAAATATCGGATTTTGAAAATCGAGCGCGAGCCGATACTTTGGAAGGTGCTTGGCTGGGAGGGAAAAGTGCTTAACCGTGCAGCCGCAGACTTCATACATGTAAAACGTACGTGAACGCAGGAAATCAAAGGATGGATCACGTGAGGAAAGAGGCCTTTTCGACCCACTCTAGGTTAAAGAGGGAGTCCGAGAGCTACGGAGTCCATGGATTTGAGCTCTTACACGCCATTGTGGCAAACAGCCTTGGGACACAAAGGATGATGGTCCTCCGTGGAGAACATCTTATGCAGAACTGAGAACTGGGTCACAAAGTGGTTGGCTGGCCAGCAGCTACATTTTGGGAGAGAAAGAGAGGGGTGGAGAAAGAGAGAGAGAGAGGGAAAAAGAGAGAGAAAGGGAACAAGAAAGAGAAAGGAGAGAGAGAGAAGGAGAGAAAAGGGGGAGAGAAGGGGAGAGAGAAGAGAGAGAGAGAAGGAGAGAGAGAGAAGAGAGAGAGAGAAAATGAGGGAGAGAGAAAGGGAAGGGGAGAGAGAAAGGGAAGGGGATAGAGAGAAGAGGAGAGGAGAGAGAATGAGAGGAGAGGAGAAAGGAGGGAGAGAGAAGGGGAGAGAAAGAGAGAGAGAGAAAAGGGAGAGACAGAAGAGAGAGAGGAGGGAGGGAGAGAGAAAGGGGAGAGAGAGAAGAGAGAGAGAAGGAGAGAGAGGGAAAGAAGGGGGAGAGAAAGAGAGAGAAAAGAGAGAAGAAGGGAGGGAGGGAGAAGGGAAGAGGGAGAAAGGGAGAAAGAAAAAGAAACAGGAGAGAGAGGGAGGGAGAGAGAGAGAAAGAAAGGAGAGAGAATGGAGAGAGAGAGAGAAAGAGAGAGAGAATGAGGGAGGGAGAAAGGGAGAGAGAGAAAAAGAGAGAAAATGGGGAGAGAGAAAGGAAAGGGGAGAGAAAAAGGAGAGGAGAGAGAATGACACGAGAGGAGAGAGGAGAGACAGAGAGGAAGGAGGGGGAGAGAGAAGGAGGGAGGGAGAAAAGTAGAGAGAAAAAGAGAGAAAAGGAGGAGAGAGAAAGGAAAGTGGAGAGAGAGAAAAGGAGAGAGGAGAGAGAACGACACAAGAGGAAAGAGGAGGGAGAGAGAAGGGGGAGAGAGAAAGAGAGAGACAATTTATTTATATCATAAACAATGCTGCAAACTGAAATATACCACAATTAACCTCAAGGCAAGATGACCTCCCCACCAAAAGAACAACAGGCTCAAAAAAACCAGGATAAATATGTAAATAACCAGCTTTCTCTATTCAGCTGTGCACCAGCCTCACTGATTTGAGTGTGTGTGTGTGTTTGTGAGTGTGTGTGTCCATATGTTCAAGCAGGCTAGGCCTATCTTTCCAGAAGCCACATTCTGAAAACAAGACAGGGGCAGGGTCCAAAACATGGATTTCCTGTATATTAATTCACTAATGAAAATTAATTGCTTCTAAAAACCAGGCAGCTTGCTTGCTTGCAAAACCTTCGTTGTTCTCGCCCTGCCTATTACAACCATTCCCCCCTCCCATTTACGCAAGCCAGCCTCATGCCTACCGAAACACTTTGCACACACTTACACACAAGCCCATCTCTTTTTTGTCCCCTTCCAGAAGAAACAACTTTGCAAGCATGAATGCAAAACAATCCCAGGAGATGGACATGTGAAGAGAGGTAAAATGTAAGGGGGCCCTAACTATAGGTAATCCTTGTCTTACGATCCCAATCGAGCCCGACGTTTCTTAAGGGAGCTTTGACCTGTTTTTATGACCCTTTTTTTGCCACCCTTGCTAAGCGAATCACTGCAGCTGTTAAGTTAGCCACACGGTCGTTAAGTAAATCTGGCTTCCCACTGTTGACTTGGCTTGGTCAGGTGGTTGCAAAAGAAGATATCACATGACCCCTGCAACCGTTGTAAAGAGGAGTCAAGCTGCCAAGCGTCCGAATTTTGTTCACGTGGCCATGGGGAATGCTGCAACGGTCGTTAAGGGTGAAAAACGGTCCTAAGTCATTTTTTTTCAGTGCCTTTGTAGCTTCAAATGGTCACTAAACGAACTGTTGTAAGTCAAGGACTACCTGTAGTTTTGGAGCAGGACTTTTGGGAGTCTTGTTAAGCTCTGCAGAGATGTTTTCTGAAGTTTTCTTCTCTACGTCCTGGCTAGTTTAAGAGAGAGTGCGCCTCGTATTTTGCACTTCAGTGCATTTATTTAACCTACAACTGTTTAAAAACAATCTCATTTCATCTTATGTGACTCTCCTTCAAATAATGCTCCTATTGTATGATGGCTACCGTGTTTCCTCAAAAATAAGACCCTGTTTTATACTTTTTTTTGGCCACCAAAAAAGGCCCCAGGTCTTATTTTCGGGGGATGTCATCCACTGACTAACCTCACTTGCATGCGTCGTCCCCGGCCTCCTTTTCGTTGTCAGAAGCCTTCAGGAACTTCTTCTGCGGCTGGCAAGGCTTCCCTGAAGGCCTCTTCATCCAATAATCGAGTTCTGGATCGATCCAGAGTTTTGTTATCAGCTCCAGAGGCCTTCAGGAAAGCCTTGCCAAAGAAATGGGCCACTAAGGCAGGTGTTGGGGTGTGCGAGGCCTGGCTACAACTATCCAAAGGTAAGTAGTAGGGCAGCCCCACCCCCCCATGCCCACCCTAGCTTAATTTTTACTCATCCACTCTGGAGTGGGCGGGATCTTAATTAGGGCTTATTTTTTTGGGGGGGGTAGGGCTTATATTGGATGCACATGTAAAAATCAAGTTAGCACTTATTTTCAGGGTAGGTTGTATTTTCAGGGAAACAGGGTGTATGTTAAGCCACCCTACCCTTTTCTCAAAAAGGGTATTTTAAAGCTGGATCTAAACCAGTGCTTTGAAACTTTCGGAAACCAACCCATAAGCTCAGACAGCGACCCTTATCCTACACCTGAGCTACAGGTATTTGCCACTATTGCAAATAAAGTATTTTACCTTGGTGCGATCATATCCATAAGGCTCGGTTGGGGCAGATAGGCTAAGAAAATGCCTTTCTGGCTGACATAGTAAAGAATCGAGATTTTTGTTGTTGCTAAGATTGGCTTTGGGTACTTACTTCTGGATTTGATGTAACAATCACTGCAGGTGAGAAGGCCGTTTTTGATCCGGACGTCCGTTCCAGTTGCTGCGTCCCCAAGTTGTCCCTTACACATTCCACACTATGCATTGACAAAGAAGGATGCACATTTTTATTTAGTGGTGGTTAAGGGCAATTCTAATTAGTTTTAGGTCTTATTGTGTCCTGTTGGCTGCCGGCCCCTCCAGGAGCCGAATCAAAGGAGGAGGAGGAGGTGTGGGAATCAGGGCCAGCATCAGGGCAACCTGAGAGGTCCAAGGGGAAAGAGGGAGTGGAGCTGGCAGAGAGAGAGAGAGAGAGGTGGAGCCTGGGCCATCCGTCGGCCCTCAGATGGAGAGCCAACAGCTCCCAGGTCTGGAGATGGCTGATGAAGAAGAAGAGGAACAGCTGGGTCCAGTGCCTGATGCGCAGATGCGCAGAAGGCAGAGGAGAGGAGAGCAGTGGAAATCCATGGGCTGGTCCTTGGGATAGAAGAGCCACCTCTGCTAGCAAAGCCCCTCCCTAACTGGGGATAAAAGACAAGGGGCAGCGATGAATCATCTCCCCATGTGAAAACTACTGGAATTGGTGAAAAGGAAGAGGAACCCTAACTAATTTATAAATTACACAGAACCATCAAGAGCCTTGAAGAAAGTCAACTGAAGGACTCCATAGAGGTACTACCGACAATTTAATCTATAAGTTTGTCCCAAGAATTAAAGGCATCTTCTTGTCTTCACCATGAGAAGACACCTTGGTTGGTTAATGTCCATAAAGTGAAAGTCCCAAACTTGACCTCTTGGGAATTCTTCAAGACAAAAAGATATGATAGCTATCTCAGTGAGGGAAAATTTACCTCAGACCTGAGGAAGATTTACCTCAAACCAATTTACCTCAGACCTCAGGAAGATTTACCTCAGACCAATTTACCTCAGACCTGAGGAAGATTTACCTCAAACCAATTTACCTCAGACCTCAGGAAGATTTACCTCAGACCAATTTACCTCAGACCTCAGGAAGATTTACCTCAGACCAATTTACAACATCCAACAGAACAACTTTTGAACTTTTTTTTAATGGATATAAATAAAGCTGAGAACTTCTTTAAAGAAAGAAGACGTGATAAACTCTCCCAAGAAGAAAAAGATTCTATTCTATGAATATAAGCTGGAGGGAGGGACTTAAATATGGTTTAATTCATTAGGATGGATTTTTTTTAAAAAAATGATATATGTATTGTTAGAAAACTTTAAGTTAGTTTTGTATGTATAAAATAAGTATGTATGTATACGCAGGCATGATGTTTTTTTAAGTAACACTGAACAATATTTTAAAGTTGGTAAAATATTATGGACTAGATTTAAAAACAGGAGCATGAATGATATATTATTCCCCACAGCAAGGGAAGCTGAGAGAGTTAAAATGTTTCTTTTATCCAAATAAGAGATAATATTTAACTTTGAGTTTGAATTTGCTTTCTGATTTTGTGTTTGCAATGAGGGGGAAAAAATCACAAAACCTTTGATTCTGTTTTTGTATATTAGGCTTATTGTTATATGGCTTTGTAAAAGCAAAAATTTTTAATTGTAATGTTGTTACCCTTTGACTGTGCCAGAGAGTTGGAAGTTGGTGCCTTTTTCCTTTTTTACCCCTTCCATTACCATGTTTCCCTGAAAATAAGACCAGGTCTTATTTTCTTTTGACCCCAGAAAAAAAAATGGCTAGGGCTTATTTTCAGGGTAGGTCATATTTTCAGGGAAACATGGTTCAACACTATGCCCCTCTTTTCCCCTTCCTCTCTTCTTACTTTTCCATGTTTTTTTCCTTTGTATTTTATACTCAGATAAACAAATACAAGTTTTAATTGAGGAGAAGACATCTTGGATGGGTAGGCTTTGGCCACAAAGAGCAAAGATGATGGAGGGACACCTACCCTGAAGCACTGAATATGGAAATAAAGACCAAGGCTTTCAATAATCATAGCGGCTCCTTTTCCGAGGGGGAGTCCACAGCTGGAGCAGAGCTTCTTCCCACTGATGGACCTGAAACGATAAAATGGGGTTGAAGTCTTTCCAAGTGACTTATGACAATCCAGGAACCCTTGACTTAACGACGAGAATTGAGTGCATCATTTCTGTTGCTAAGTGTTCTGACCTAGGCTTCACAAAATCATGAAGTAGACTCCTTGTCCCAACCAAACCCTTTTTATTTAGGCTAATGTGAATTCCTATCATTCACAACCAGCAAACAGTCTTTCAAGAGTTATTTACAATCACAGACTTTAACGGACTTGGAGAGTTGCCAGGGCGATAGCTTCCAAGCGCAATGCTATAGCAGAAAAGACTTTGGCAAGGAGTCAGGAACAAATCTTCACTCTAATTAAATGAACTAATTGCCTCCTGCAAACCCCACTTCCTTTTCACTCCTCTTTATTCCCTCCATCCACCTGTGCCTTTACTCCTGAGTCAACCCTTGTTCCTTAACTGTTCCCTTCTTCTGGCAGCTCTGTGCATGCGCACACTGGGAACAGGCTCCAGCTGTTCTTCTTCTCCACTGATCTCTGATTCAAAAGGCAGCTGATAACTGTCAGATGGCCCTGTCCCCATCTCTGTCTCCGATGCAGAGCCCTCGTCTGACCCTTCCCCAAACTCCAGGGCTGGTCCATGTTCCTCCCCAACTTCCTCACTGTCCGAGTCTGCTGCCAGCTCTGCTGGCCGCTGACAAGCCACAACACTAAGTGAAACATTGGTTAAGTGGGTTTTGGCTCAATTTTATGACTTTTCTTGCCACGGTTGCTAAGCAAATCACTGCCATTGTTAATTTAGCAACATGGCTGTTAAGTGAATCAGACTTTCCCATTGACTTTGCTAGTCAGAAGGTGGCAAAAGGGGATATCACGTGACCTCAGGATGCTGTAACCGTCATAAATACGGGACAGCTACCGAGCGTCCCAAATTTGGATCGTGTGACTGTGGGGATGCTGCAATTGGTCATTAAGTGTAAAAAATGATCCTAAGTCATATTTCTCAGTGCTGCCGCGACTTTGAACAGTCGCTGAATGAACCGTTGTAAGTCAAGGACCGCCTGTACTTCTGATCTGTTTTTTAGGATCTCACCATTAAGTTAATTATTTCCCCCCCGTCTTTTCTTCCCCCACACACATGTCGCTGCAGGAATGTGTGGTAATTTGTAAAACCTGATCACAAATTCAGCTATATGTTCAACTATTTACAAAGTCTGCACTACTATTACTGTTAATCCTCTCATCCCCTCCTTATCACCCATCCCCTCCCACTTGTGACTGTATGACTGTAACTTTGTCGCTTGTATCCTTACGATCTATATTGACTGTTTCCTAGTATGATTTGATTGCTGATTGTACCCTATGACTATCATTAAGTGTTGCACCTTATGATCCTTGACTCTTGGCGAATGTATCTTTTCTTTTATGGACACTGACAGCATTTGCACCAAAAGACAAATTCCTTGCATCTCCAATCACACTTGGCCAAGAAAGAATTCTATTCTATTCTATTCTATTCTATTCTATTCTATTCTATTCTATTCTATTCTATTCTATTCTATTCTATTCTATTCTATTCTATTCTATTCTTTATCCCAATATTCTATTCTATTATTTCTATTCTATTCTGTGTTCTATTCTATTGTACCCTATGACTATTATTAAATGTACCTTATGATTCTTGACTCTTGATGAATGTGTCTTTTCTTTTATGTACACTGACAACATTTGCACCAAAAGACAAATTCCTTGCATCTCCAAACACACTTGGCCAAGAAAGAATTCTATTCTATTCTATTCTATTCTATTCTATTCTATTCTATTCTATTCTATTCTATTCTATTCTATTCTATTCTATTCTATTCTATTCTTTATTCCTATTTTATTCCATTCCATTCCATTCTATTCTATTCTTTATTCCAATATTCTATTCTATTCTAGTTCTATTCCAATATCTATTCTATACTATTCTATTATTTCTATTCTATTATTTCTATTCTATTCTATTCTGTATTCTATTCTATTGAACCCTATGACTATTATTAAGTGTTGTACCTTATGATTCTTGACTCTTGATGAATTTATCTTTTCTTTTATGTACACTGAGAGCATTTGCACCAAGACAAATTCCTTGTGTGTCCAATCACATTTGGCCAAGAAAAAATTCTATTCTATTCCAGTCACTCTTTCCCAACATTTTCATACTTTTACATTTAAGTGTTTGCTTGCAACTGTAGTACAATGGTTGGTTTAGGGTTGTCCTTCTCAAGTTGTCGTCATCTTCGAGGAGCAAATGTGGAGTATAAATGTTGCAAATAAAATAAACACATATCTGTATAACGTAGGTCCCCAACTGCCTTAATTAAACGCCAAGTCTTTAATTGGCTGGCAAAATGTTTTAATGGTCGATACCTGTTAGACGATTGGCTTTGGACCGTGGGAGAACGTGGGGACGATGGACCAGTTCTGGAGCTGCCTTGGGAAACTGCCCTGGAGTATAAAATAACAAATTAAGAGAATATGTTACTTCCACATCACCAGCACCAAAATGTAGTGGCTGAAATTCTAGCGGTATTGCTTTCTACTTTACAAAAAGGGGTGAGCGTGGGAACGAGCTGCCCCCAACCTATAGAAAAGAAGTAGGTTCCAAATTTTCAACCCTTGATCAGTGACATCATCCTATCGTGGTCAGGCCTTGTTCTGACCCAAACCTGGTTCTAAGGTAGCAAACACGAGACAAAGGTAACAGCACAACCTTTTAATGTTTCTTTACAAATCCTGTTAAAAGCTGCTTCAAACCAATTAGCTCTGATAAGAACGAGCCTTGCCAAGGTTTTGCAAGGCTGCCAAGAACACCAGATAAAGTTACTAAGTAATAATTCAAACGCAAAGAGTCTCTAAACACCAACACAGATACTCCTAACGTTCACCAGGCTCAAGTGTAAAACTTCTTTGCCTTTTGCAAAGAACTGCGGTTTCTCAACTGGCTTTTATCTCCTCAGGGAGGGGCCTTTACCTTGCAGCCTTACTCCCGAGTCACCCGTGCTCTTTCCTTCGAGCAACCCTGTGCACACGCTCACTGGGCACAGGCTCCTCGTGGGCCTCTTCATTGCTGCTGCCAGCCTCCACAATCTCCAAAGGCAGCACTCCACTCCCTGATGGTCCTGGCCCCATCCCTGCATCACCCGCTGGCCCCTCATCTGAGTCTTCACTCTCCGAGCCCTCAGCCGTCCGCACCTGCTGCCGGTGAACCACAACAGGCCTGCTCAAACCTCAGAGCTTCAGAGCTGCGTTAGCAGATCTGCAATGATTTCACTGACATCTACTGACCAAATTCAGTACTGTTTGAGAACTTTCTCCAGGAAAAGCCGGCTCTCCTTTTGGATGGGAGGAGCCAGAAGATTCCAGAAAGGAGGCCGTCTTTAAGTCAACTCAACAGGTTGATGATCCTGGGTTGTTTTGGATTCTGACTTCATGGGAGACAGCCCTCCCCGCCCGAACGCTTTGCAACTGGTGTGACGGAGCTCCTGAAAAGAGCTCATATGAATTGTGTTGAGCATTTTGGAAGCCCACCATAGACAGCTTCCAGAGCAATCAAAGCTAGTTGATGCCTTTTTCCGAGGTTGAGTTTTTGTAAGACCAACTTTCTTGGCTCTAAATAAATAAAATAAATAAATAAACAATCATAATCATAATGCAGTCCTAAACACTTGGGAAGTGTTCGACTAGTGATTTGTGATACGAAACCCAGCATAGTTATCTCGTTTGCTATGTACACTGTCATTTTTGTGTCTAATAACAACAACAACAACAACAACAACAATATGCCGCCTGTGTAATGAGAAAGATGAAACAGTTGACCATTTAATAATTGAGTGCAGCAAAATTTCACAAACTGACTACCTAGAACGCCATAACTGGGTTGCTAAAAATCATTCACTGGAAACTGTGCCCAAAGTTTGGATTTGAGTATAGTAACAACTTCTGGGAACATCAGGCTGAGAAGATTCTGGAGAATGAAAAAGTCAAGATCTTGTGGGACTTCAGAATTCAGATTGACAGGCACTTGGTCCACAATACACCTGACATAACAATAGTTGAAAAGAAAAAGCTTTGGTTCGTTGACATTGCAATACCTGGTACAAATTGTAGGCACGCAGCAAGAAAAAAATCACAAAGTATCGGGACTTACAAATTGAAGTTGAGCAACTTTGGAAAAAGAAATCGTATGTTATCCCAATTGTAATTGTAGCCCTTGGAGCAATACCTAAAGGGCTGCCTCGCTATTTGGAAATCCTGAATTTATCAAACTTGAATACCCTGATTCTACAAAAAAACCACTCTACTTGGAACAGCTTATATCCTCCGATGCTACCTGAACAGTTCCTAGGTCCTTGGTGAGGACTCGAGCTGCTGAGCTACCAACCAGCCCCAAAGGCTGTGAAACTCACTAAAGATTATTATTATTAATAATAATAATAATAATAATAATAATAATAATAATAATAATAATAATAATAATAATAATAATATACATTTCTCACTGTCACTACCTAAAGGGATAAACCTAGCTTCTTACATTCGGTTTATCTCCCCTCCAAATTGGTTCTTTTCCTGGTAGCATAGAAACTCAAGAATGTGAAAGGTTGTGGAGTTTGTACAGGGTGCAATTCAACCAGTGTAACAACCATTTTGGGGAGCATTTGCTACTGACCTTCTCCAGCAATCCCTGTGTGTTAAATGGCTGACGTGCGGCTTGAAAAACAGGATATAAAGCACAGCCTAGAGCACGGGCGGGCAAGTGGGCCCAACAGCTGATCATCGGAGGAAACCAAACCAGTTGGCTCCCAGCTGATCCTCGGAGCTATTGGTTCTCCTGAACTGGCCCAAACCGATGAATCCAACCCCTGAGTTTGTATCCCTCTTGTCTGGATTGAACCTCAGGTGATTGGCTCTCGTCCAATCCAGTAACCTGCCCAACTGTTTTGGAGGGGACAAAAAGAGGTGGAGTTTGGGTGGCACCTGGATATTGAGGATACCTAAGCCCACATCTCCTGATGAGCTCTCCCAGCAGTTTCATGTAGATGTTTGTGGGGATCAAAAGGAGCATCCAAATGCTCTACAATTCAATCACTATGAAGCAGAAGATTAATTCCCCAGCACTTCCAAGTGTCCAGGTAGGAGTGGTACCACATCTCAATCAGGGGTGGGATTCTACCGGTTCATCACGGTTCATTAGAACTGGTAGCTCCAAGGATCAGCTGGGAGCGATCTAGTTTGGTTTGCTCCAACGATCAGCTGTTGGGCCCATCCGTCCGCCTGGGCTCTAGGCTGTGCTTTATATCCTGCTTTTCAACAAGAACGCGCGTCAGCTGTTTAACACACAGGGATTGCTGGAGAAGGTCAGTAGCAAACGCTCTGCACGCAAACCAGTTGTTACACTGGTTGAATCGCACCCCGATTACAACTCTGACAGCCCATCCAGAAGGGTATACCATAGTTGTTGGTGTCAAAAGGTCTACAGAAAGGTCCAGAAGGACCACCAGGAGTTGTCTTTTTCCAACACACAGTCAGATCCTATTCTAGAATCTGGTCTTAAATCAGATGGAAAATGAAATTAGAAAATCAGTTTCATTTAAGCAACGCTGGGGTTAAATTTAGGGTTACAGTTGACCAGACTTCTCTGATGTTTAATCTATCTACCTAAATTATTTTAAAAAAATAAATCAGTAAGTAAACAAAACAAGTTGGCAGTATTCAACTCTGCAATCTCTCATCCAGTTTCTGATGTGGTTACATCTGGGAACTGGAATCCAGAATGTGCCCTTTATACTGACTATCTGCCTGATGTCACTTCTGCTATAAAATTAAATGTTTATAAGCTGCCCAGAATCGAACTGAAATGCTCAAAATGCACTTACCTCTTAACTTCTTTTGGGGAACTGACCGGCTGGCCTAAATTATATGCTGGCTGTGAATCTTTTTGTCTGGTGTCTGAAATGCAAGGGCTTGCTGGTCGTGGCTGGTTCCACAGCACATCTGAAGTGGAGGATTTTAAGTTAGGGAATGAGATGCACAGAGCACTTCATAAAGAAAGCAAGTCTGAACTCTACATAGGTATGCAGGAGGAGGAGGGGAGGAGGAAAGGGAAAGAAAGAGGAGGAGCAGGAGGATGGGAAAGAAAGATGGAGAAGAATGGGGGAGAGAGAGAGAACAGAAGGAAGGAGGGAAGAAAGAAAGAAAGAAAGAAAGAAAGAAAGAAAGAAAGAAAGAAAGAAAGAAAGAAAGAAAGAAAGAAAGAAAGAGGAAGGAAGGTGGAGGAAGAACAAGAGGATGGGAGGGAAAGAAGGAGAAGGATGGGAGAGACAGAGACAGAAAGAAAGTGAGGAAGAGAAAGGAAGAGAACAAAAGGATGGGAGGGAAAGAAGGATGGGAGAGAGAGATAGAAAGAGGGAGAGAGAGAGAGAGAGAAAGGAAGAAAGAAAGAGGAACAACAAGAGAATGGGAGGGAAAGAAGAAAGATGGGAGAAAGAGACAGAGTGGGAGAGAGAAAGAAAGAGGAACAAGAGGATGGGAGGGAAAGAAGGATGGAGGAGAGAGGCAGAAGGAAAGAGAGGGAGAGAGAGAGAAAGGAAGAAAGAAAGAGAAACAACAAGAGGATAGGAAAGAACTGGGGGCAGGACAAAAGGCAGAACCCAAAAGAGGAAATGAATTCAAAAAACTTGCTAGCACGTTTCATACACTGTACTTAATTTACTGTTGACATTTCCATGTTAGTCTGCATTTTAACTACAAGTAAGTCCCACTTGATGCAAGAGTTCATGCATTTGTTCTCACCAGGTAGATACAAAACCAGTGAGGAGAAAACAAGGTAAGTAGTTAAAAAAGCCAAAACTTTTGATATTTTCAAGTTTTTCAAAAGCAAAAGGCATCGAGCCACCACCAACCTGGACATAATGGCAAAGACATGTTCTTGGGCAATCTGTCTCCTGGGGTGGGAATTTGCTCCTTCTGTCTCCAATTCAGACCTTCAAGATATTCTTCCTTATTCACAGCGCTGAAGAGCAGAAAATATATTTGTCTACTCATAAAACATTTCTGGAGAATATGAATTATGATACACCCAGAGGGGTGGGAGGAAAATCCTAGGTCAAGGGTGACAGTGAATGACGTGTCTCAGAATCAGCTTCACAGAGGTCATGCTGGCATGTTCACTCCTAATAAATCCTTTGAAGTTTTTGAAGCTTGGCTTGAGGCTCATGATTTAATTGGGGCAATTAACAATATTGTACAAAAGGTGGAGGAAAACAATACGGCTAATCTTCGACTTACAACAGTTCATTTAGTGACCAACTGAAGTTACAACAGCACTGAAAAAAATAACTTATTGTTCTGACCCAGGCTTCCTAAACCGTAATTACGCACACAATTATTTTAAAAACAAGACTTATTTCATTGCAATGCTCAGAATTGTTTTCATTCCCAGCAGAAATTAATCTCAAACAGTCCCCCAAGATAAGCACCCACCTTTCAGTTCTGTGAAGTGCTGCCAGAAACAGAAATATCAAATGAACTAGAAAAGAAACCAACCGAAGTACAAAAAAAAAACAAAAACCGAAGTACAAAGAGCTTCAAGGATGACTTGGAACCGATCGAACTACTTTGCTTCCTGCATATGCGCACAGGGCTGCTCGCAGGAGAGAGCAGCTGCAGCAGCACGGGCGACTCAGGAGTAAGGCTGCAGGTAATGGCCCTTCCTTCAAGAAGATAAAAGCCAGCTGTGAAGCAAACTTTTTTTTGCAGGAAGCAAAGACGTTTTGAAACTCAGCTTCGTGGACATTACAGTTGGAATTTGAAGACTCTTGTGTTGTGAAATATTTCTTATCTGTGATTCTTGGCAGTCTTGCACAGTTTTGGCAAGGCTTGTGCTTATCAAAGTTAATTAGTTTGCAGAAGCTTTTTAACAAGGAAGTAAGTAAGTAAGTAAGACTCATTAAAAGGTTTCTGTTCTCTTTAGTTATTGCTTGTCTTATTGGAAAAGGGTTTGGGTCAGAACACTCATACATTTTTCTCAGATACGTTTCTTATGAAATTTATTTCATTCTTACGCACTTCGCATTCTCTTCTCGTAGTTGATATTCCATATGTTTTGCGTCATCTTGCTCATAGAATAACATCTTCAGTTTTGCGTCTTCGTTTGCCTTCTTATCGTCTTCCGAGTAACTTAGATCAATCAAATTCTACCAAACAAATATATGTTATGAGGTTTACCTCAGAGGGCTGACATCTTTCCCTTAATGAGCTATGGTTTATATTCCATTATATGTTAAAGAAACAATAAATGTTAAACAAATCTTTAAAGATGAAGAAGGGAGAATTCTGATGGCGGAAGTGACTTTAAATTGAAAACAGGTACTTTTGGTTGCCATATATGCACCAAATAATGGACAAGAAGAATTTTATTTTTAAACAAAGCTCCACATGAAGATCCTTGAAACAGAATATGAAAATATTTGTCTTATAGGAGATTTCAATGCAATAGTTGACACAAAAATGGACTACAGAAGCAGCAACATAAATTTAAAAAAACAAGAAGGACTTTTCCCAGAACTTTTTTTTAAAAAATGACAGAAGAACTATCGATAGAAGAGACATGGAGAGGATTGAAGCCAGGGAAAAATCAGTATATATTTTATTCTAATATGCATCATTCATTAACCAACCAACCCATAAAACTAAAATCTGACTGGTCCTGCCCCCATCTATTCTCTGCCTCCCATTGGGTCCCAGCTGATTGGCTGGGTCTCCTTTGATTGCCCTGCACAGGAGAACGGAGCTGGAAAGCAGGTTAGTGGGGTGAGGAGGGAATGGGGATTTTGCAATAACCTTTCCCCAGAGTGGGGAAGGAATGGGGATTTTAAAGTATCTGTCCCCTGCCACGCCCATCAAGCCACGCCCACAGAACCAGTAGTATAAAATTTTGAATCCCACCACTGGAGTCAGCCTGTGCTCCCCATCCCCAACAATCTGGGTCCTCATTTTCCTGACCTTGGAAGGATGGATGACTGAGTAAACCTTCAGCCAGTAGAACTGCTGGTGTCAACTCATAAAACATTCCTATGCCTGTTTTAATAGTTACCATTAAAAAGGCAGCGGGGGGGAAGGAAATCTGGAAGAACCGTGCAGCAGTTTGAAAACGGAAGTACATTCCAACTCTTATCTTTAAAAGATTGCAACGAAAATACCAGGGCTTTTTCCCGCGAATATATTGAATTGGAGAACGTGATTGATGACACCCAGCCCGTGAAGGTGCTCAATGGGAGAATCTGGTTGATGAGACACTCGGGGGGGGGGACAGGGTCACAGGGGACTGTAAATTACATATGCCAGAGTTGGCTTCATATAGGTCATGCCAGTATGTTGCCTCTAATAAATCCTCTGAAGTTTTTTGAAGTTTGGCTCGAGAATCATGATTTAATTAGGGCGATTGCTGGAATCCTGACAGCTGGCAGCCAGCAGAGTTAGCCTGCAGTACTGCATTCTAACCACTGCGCCACCATATTCTATAAAGTACCGTCTTATAAAAGCTTATATTTGGGGGGCATCACCCATTTTAGCCTTAAATTCTACTAGAGGACACACCATAGTCCTGTTTCCATCAGTCAGAGAAGATGACGTAGACAGGGGTTCTGCAGAGCTTGAAGCCAGCATGAATGGCACCACAGTATCTTCCAGGATCTTGCGTTCCTAAAAAAGAGAAGATGGTCAAAATTCATGAAAATTCTCAGACATTCAGGTGGCGCTGTCTGGAAGCTGAGTCATGATTTATTTTCTTTTTGTTTCACTGATCATCCAAGTAACTTCTTCAATATGGTTCGATTTTTTGTAGTATGATTGGCAGAACTGCTAGGTTGTCAGAAGCTGGGACAAAGTAACAGGAGCTCACTCCATTACGCGGCACTGGGGATTTGAACCGCCGAACTTCTGACCTTTCTGATCGACAAGTTCAGCGTCTTAGCCACTGAGCCACTGCATCAAGGACTAGCTGTACATAATTCAAATGTGTTCTGACCAACCTTCTACAAACTAAATTTTAAAAAGGGGAGAAAAAGTTGAAATATTTTTGGGGAATAAAATTACAAAAGGTCCAAAGAGCAAGGATGCTTGTTGAGTTGGAGGCTCATCCCCATCTGTCCACCATCCCACCTCAGGCTTCATACCTCTTCATAATATTTGCGTCCCTCTTCTTCAACTTCCTTCTGCGCCTTTTCCCACTCCTTCTTCAACTTCTCCTGCTCTTTCTGATACCTTTCCTAAGGGAAGAGGAGCAACGCAAACTGTAAACCAAGAATCCCGGCCCAACGTGGTGGAACTGGTATCTCCAGCTTGATCGAGGGAATAGCTCCTACTAGCAAAGGTTTATTTTGAAATTTCTTTTTGATTAAAGGTAAAGTAAAGGTTCCCCTCGCACATCTGTGCTGGTTGTTTCCGGCTCTAGGGGGCGGTGCTCATCTCCGTTACAAAGCCGAAGAGCCAGCGCTGTCCGAAGACATCTCTGTGGTCATGTGGCCGGTATGACTAAATGCCTTCAGAGGCACATGAAATGCTGTTACCTTCCCACCAAAGGGGTCCCTATTTTTCTACTTGCATTTTTTACATGCTTTCGAACTGCTAAGTTGGCAGAAGCTGGGACAAGTAACGGGAACTCACTCTATTTTGCGGCGCTAGGGATTCGAACCGCAGAACTGCCGACCTTTCTGACCGACAAGCTCAGCGTCTTAGCCGCTGAGCCACCGCGTCCCTCCTCTTTTGGATTAGAGAGGGGGGGAAAACAACTCAGAGCAAGAAACTGGATCTACCTGGAGTAAGCGTTCCTGTTCTTGCTGCCACCGTTCCTGGCGCCTGCGTTCTTCTTCCGGATCCCAAGCCCAGCACGTCGAACGCTTCAATAAGTCAATCACATATACAATTAGATGCAAATAATACAGGCCCGCTGCATGTTTTACCCCCCCAAATCTTTCCAACCTAGGTTTGCAAGCCCACTGCTTGGCTGATCCTCCTTCCTGGACAATCGTAATTTCAGTAAGTTTTTGGTAAGGAGAATCCTGATGATTATCCGGTTTCTACAGGGGAGAGCTTCAAAAAAATTAGCAACTGGTTCTCTGCCCGGTTGCTGGGTGGGCAAGGCCATGGTGCGCATGGCCTAGTCAGCCTCCTGCACCACAGCACAGGGGGGGGGGCTTTTCATCCTCCTTGGGCTCCGGAGGCTTCCCTTGAGCTTCCGAGAGGGTGAAAAATGGGCTCCCCGGGCTCTAGAGGCTCTTTGGAGCCTCTTTTCCGGCCTTCCGGAGCCTCCAGGAGGCCCATTTTTCACCTTCCCTGAGCCTCCGCATGGGCCCTGCATTTATCTGGGATCCAAAACAGGCCACATGGGGGACTCCTGGGAGGAGAGGCGTGGGTGAAGCCAGCCAGTCGTTGAAAGTATCGGTTCAGCAAAACAGATACAAAATTAACATCCGGTTCGCCCAAACCGGTGCGAACCGGTAGCAGCCCATCCCTGCGTTTCTACCAAATGGCATGAATATAGTAGGCTGTGATGTTACAAGTTGTAGCCCCTAGCTAGAAGCAGACCAGGATCTCAATGTTAGCTTACAATGGTGGTTTAAAAAGACGTTACAGGTAATCCTCAACTTACAAACAGTCACTAATTTGGATTGCAAAGGAGAGGGAAATCAGATGGAACAAGTAGATGGAGAAGATAAGGTGCTCCTTGAAAAACTCCAGTGTCACAACTACAACTTTTACCTAGATGGTAAAGACAATTAGCACCGTTCCACTCCTGTTTACACTATTTGTACAGGTAATCTTCAACTTACAATTTGTTTAGTGACCGTTCAAAGTTACAATGGCACTGAAAAAAGTGACTCATGACCGTGTTCCACAGTTATGACCTTTGTAGCAGCCCTATCATCCCATATATATTCAGATGCGTGGCCACCGGTTCATCTTTATGACCGTCCCTGTGTCCCAAGGTCACAAGATCCCCGTTTGCGACCTTCTGACAAGCAAAATCAACAGGGGAAGTTGGATTCACTTAGCAATCTGCTTACTGCCTTATCCACTGCAGGGATTCACTTAATAACTGTGGCGAGAAAGGTCGTAGAATGGGACGAAACCCATTGAACGAATGTTGAACAACAGAATTGTCGGGCTCAGTTATGGTGGTCAATTGAGTGGTGCGGCAGTCTAGAGGTGGAGCTCTCACCTCACAATCAAAAGGCTGTGAGTTCAATCTTAGGTAGAGGTGGATATTTCTCTCTCTGGGCACTCTGCTGAAGAAAACTCCACATTGGTGACAGGAAGGGCATCTGGCCAGTAAAACACTCAACTCCATTCAGTCACCCAGACTCCACCCCGCAAGAGATTATGGGCTCGTTAAAAGAGGATGAATTGTGGTTGTAAGCTGAGGACGATTTGTACTGACTATGCAACATATCAAAACTGATCTGGGAGACACATGATCACCTCACTTAAGGACCGTCACAACCATAATAGGTAGACTCCGTTACAATCATTAGTTGAGGAGTACTTGTAGATTAACCTGAGTTCCCCAATCTTTCCAGATTGGCGCTCTGGAGCAGAGTGAAGGGGGGAGGATAGAGGGTATACTTTTGTGCCTTCATTGCTTGCATGAGTGGGGCCTCGAGCCCCCGCAATGTTCGCAGAGTAGGGCAGTAAGCCCTGCAACGCTCTGGTAAGTGGGGTTATATTTGCGCACACATACATGTGCACCAGCCGGGCACTCATGCGCCCTGGTTGTGAATAGGCCGTGGTAGTGGGGGCTGTGGTCCATAAGTTGGGGGACCCCTGGACTAACTAACTAACAAGTTTGAAGACCACAAGTTCAGCCCTGGTCATACACATGATATCTGATCAAAAATCAATAACTTAAAAATCTGTCACGAGCAATGTTCAAATGCTCCTCATCAGGCCCTGAGCAGCTTAAGACAGTTCAAGAAGTGTCAACTCATAAAATAATTCTATGGTCTTTTTAGAGTTGCCAACAGAAAGGGAGGGAGGAGCACTGCAACAACTTGCAAACTGAAAGTGCATTCCACAAATATTTTCAAAGATACTAACTAGGTGACCGAAGTTTCTGCCACGCAAAATTCTAACTGGAGAGCATGATTGATGGCGCTTGGCTATGGATGTGTCCCACTGGAGAATATGAATTATGATACACCCAGGGGGTGGGGGAGAAAACCAGGGTCAAGGGTGGCAATGAATTATGTATCTCAGAGTCAGCTGCACCCAGGCAGTGCCAGACATGTTAACTCCCAATAAATCCTTTTGAAGTTTTGGAAGTTTGGCTTGAGACTCATGATTTAAATGGGGTTAAGTGCCGGAATCCTGACATCAAGATTTCAAATAGGATCAACTTACGTTTGTTGGGTCCCTGTTCTCGGCGGCGGCAGCTGCCACAGTAAGAAAAAAAACAGCTAAAATTAAAACTTTTAAAATGGTTCAAATGTTTTTAAATATTTTTTTTTTACAGTTTCACACCTCTCTCTGAAATCCTTAAAGGGCTTCCAAAACGACAAACTGCTTGAAATGACAAAAATGATAATTGTCAACTCATTAAGGAATGCTTTAATATTAATTAATTTAATTTACTAATATTCATGGTTAAAAAAGAAGTCTTGTTTAAGAACACCAGGGAAGCCTTGTCTGCTCTGACTGTCACTGCTTGCGTGCACAAAGAGGAACTCGGGTGGTGGGGTTTCATGCTTGAATGGATGCTGCTAGCCCTGGAAAACATGACGTAATTTACAGTTTTTCAGGACTGGTTTTGGGGGGAACAAAACCAGCATCCCACCCAGAATCAGAATAGAACTGGAAGGGACCTTGGAGGTCTTCTAGTCCAGCCCTCTGCTAAAGCAGGAGCCCCTAAACCATTTCAGACAAGTGGCTGTCCAGTCTCTTAAAAACTGCCATGCCCCTGTTGGAGACTGAATCTGAGGGAGAGGAGGAATAGCTGACAAGGAGTGGGAGTGTGGCTCCGGAGGTTGTGGAGGAGGCTGGGGAAGGGCAGAGGCCGGCTGAGCAATCAGAGGAAGACCCAGGCCCATCCCCTCTCCATCCTAGGGCACGCAGGGAGGAGAGGATAAGGGAGAGACGTGAATGGTGTGGTCTATGGGGGAGGAAAGGGCCTTGATCCTCTTCATGGGCTGCAGCTGTGAGAACTGGTTAAAAGGACGGACATGCGTATGGGCCAGTGCTGGAAACAAAGCGTGGAAATATCTCTAGTCTGTCATTCCTCTCTGAGTTTGGCGTCCTTCCCTGTGTGTGTTCCGATATCTGTGGACATCTTCAAGCCCTTATCTTGCCTGGTTCCCTTAATTGCTTCAGTGTGGTTTGTGTTGTTTTTACTCTTTATAATTTATAGGCATTTTTAGTTTAAACAGCATTTTTTCCTTTTCATAATTGCTTGTGGGGGAGTTTTTTTTGTCTCCAATCAAGGATATTTGGAGCTTTGAAGCAAAGTGAAGGAATAAAAGGGGCTTCACCTGTTTTTGTGACTATGTTTATTTTGTATCCCACCCTGGGTCATCACAAAAACCTCCAGTGATGAAACACTTACAACATCTGAAGGCAAAACTGTTCCACTGGTTAACTGTCCTCACTTTTAGGAAGTTTCGTCTCAATTCCAGATTGCTTCTCTCCTTCATTAGTTTCCCCCCATTGCTTCTTGTCCTGCCCTCAGATGCTTTGGAGAATAAATTGACTTCCTCTTCTTTGGGGCAGCCCCTCAAATACTGGAAGACTGCTATCATGTTCCCCTGTCCTTCTTTTCTCTAGACTGGCCAAACCCAAATCCTTCACCCGTTCTTTGTATGTTTTAGTCTCCAGGCCTTTGATCATCTTAGTTGTTCTTCTCTGCTCTTTTTCCAAAGTCTCAACATCTTTTTTGTAATGTGGTGACCATAACTGGATGCGGTATTCCAGGTACAGCCTTACTTAAGGCTTTATAAAATGGTAATAATACTTCACATGATTTTATGCCTCGGTTTATGCTACCAAGTATCGTATTAGCCTTTTTGGCTGCTAGGACATCCACTAGGACTCCAAGGTCCCTCTCACAGTTGCTGTTTTTGAGCCCGGTTTCGCCTCATCTGCACTTTGCTCCTTTGGTTTTTCCTGCCCAGGTGTAAAACCTTGCTTTTCTTCATGAACTAAAAATGGCAGATTTGTTGATTCCTAGCTAGGAAATTTACCTTTTTGATCTTGTAGGGGAGGGTCCTGCAAAACCCCTTGGCTTGTCTCCGGGAACTTCCTCAGAAGAGGAAAAGGTAGGTCTTCACCTTGTTTTAGAGCCTCCAAGGTATCTATCTGAACCTGGACCGATTCGTAAAGAACATCATTAGCACATCAACAAAGTAGTATAACTCTTCTGAAGTTGCTCAGACCAGGAAACAGAAGACCAGAGTTATGTTTTATTGAGAATAGGTTATACCGTGTTTCCCCGAAAATAAGACCCTGTCTTATATATATATATATATTTGCCACCAAAAAAGGCACCAGGTCTTATTTTTGGAGGACGTCATTCACTGACTAACCTCACTTGTGCATGTTGCCCCCAGCCTCCTTTTCTCTGTCAGAGGCCCTCAGCAACTTCTGCGGCTGGCAAGGCTTGCATGAAGGCCTCTGACACCGATAACAGCTCTGGATCAATCCAGAGCTTTGTTATCAGCGACAGAAGCCTTCAGAAAGCCTTGTCAGCGTTGCTGGTTGCAAAAGAAATGGGACGGCAAGGCAGGTGTCAAGGTGTGTGAGGCCTGGCTACAACCGTCCAAAGGTAAGTAGTAGAGCAGCTCCACCTCCCCATCCCCACCCTAGCTTAATTTTTACTTTTTGACTAACCGGAGCTTCTGTACCCTTATGTTCTCCTCTTTCAAGGGTTTCTGCTTCTTGAGTTGAATTCAGCTCAGGATGTGACTCTGTTTCGTTGGAATGATTGTGGAAGGAAGACCTCTCCAGGCTGGCCGGCAGGGGGTTGGCACAGGAAAACAACATGCTGGATTCTGTGTGGGCTGGATCTATGCCATTAAAAAGACAAAGATTAAAAAAATTAATTGCATTTGGCCAAATCGTATGTATGTATGTATGTATGTATGTATGTATGTATGTATGTATGTATGTATGTAATTCAGCTTTGTTCGGGTATTTTCCCGCATCATTATAGTTGTGCTTTTAAAGTTGTAGTGACGTTTCAGCAGAATCTCATCTGCCATCATTAGGCTTCTGTATAGTGTTCAGTCTGTGAGTCAGACTTTTGTAGTCGTTTCTGTTTTAAATTTGGTGCTAGCCTACTGCTGTGCCAGAATGGTTTTTTCTTCATCCTGATTGGTTGGGAGTCTTGGTCTGTGTTTATTAGTCTTAGAGTTTGCGGTGTTCTGCTTGATTGGTGTTTCTAATATCTTCTGTCTGTTTTGTAGCTTTTTTTTTTGGTCTTGAGTGGCTGGCAACATTGTGTTTCCTGTATTGGAGGCTTTTAGTGAGGCTTGGCTTCGAGTAAATGGACGGCTATCATTTATTAGGAAGCTGGGTTTCATCTGGGTGCCTGGTTGGGGTGTGTTTGAGCTGGAGGTATCAACAAATTTGCCCAGGTGTTTGTGCCCAGGTGTTTGTGCCCAGGTGTTTGCCTGGCTTGTGGCGTGGAGATTTTTTTGTTTGTAAGTGCAGGCTTCCCAAACATACACAAAGAAGGCATACCTCTCAGATCCATAGTCAGCTCCAGAGGAGCACCACTACAAAACCTAGCCAAATACCTAGCAAAGCAGCTACAGCCCCATGCTGAAGCAGCAGCTTCACATGTAGAAAACTCATACCACCTCTTGGAAATGATCAAAGATCTACACGTGGAACAAAAAGATCTGCTTGTAAGTTTCGATGTGGTTTCACTATTCACTCAAGTCCCGATAAAAGAAACCCTACAAATCATCAAAAATAAATACCAACCACCCAAACACCTCATGGAACTAGCAGAACACTGCTTAGCCAACACATATTTCATATACAAAGGACAAAGATACAAGCAAATTGAAGGAGCCCCTGCGGGATCACCACTGTCACCCGTCATTGCAAACCTGTTCAATGCCACCCACAAACCCAAACTATGGTTAAGATACATCAATGACACATTTGTTATTTGGCCCCATGGAAAAGAAAACCTAAACAATTTCCTAACACACCTAAACAGCACACACCCCAAAATCAAATTCACCATGGAAACAGAAACAAACAACTACCATTCCTAGATGTACTAATCTACAAAAAAACAGATGGCACACTAGGACACACCATATGCCAGAAGAAAACACACACCAACTGCTACCTCAATGCACAATCCCACCACCACCCAGCACAGATAAACTCTGTGGCCAAAACACTAATTGCCAGAACCAAATGCCTGGCAGGCAAGACACACATAAAGACTGAACTATGCACCCTGACTAAAGTACTGACAGCCAACGGCTTCCACAAAAGCAGAGCAGGAGAGAGGTAGAGCAAGGGAGAGGGGGTTCAGAGGAAGACCCAGGCCCACCCCCTCTTCATCCTAGGGCACACAGGGAGGAACACAGAAGGAAGCAATGTGGGTTGCGTGGCTTACGGGTGGAGGAAAGGGCCCTGATTCCCTTCATTAGCTGCAGCTGGGAACACAGTGTATAAAAAAGGCAAGCTGCGTGCAGCAAAGTTGTTGGGAGCAAATTGTGAATTATCTGGTATCGTTGAGGCTTATCTGGGTTTCTGGAGTCTTCCCAACTGTGTATGTTTTGATGGGTTTTCAAGCCTGCAATTCCTTCTCCTGCTCTGTCCAGTTAATCACTGCAGTGTGGTTTGTGTGGATTTTTATTTACAGTTTGTATGTACTTTGTTTTCGGACTGAATTTCCACCACTTAAAAACTGTTCTTGGGAGAGTTTTTTCTCCAGCCGAAGGTAACCTGGACATTGGGGGCAAAGTTGGAAATAACTAAAGGGACACTTCTTGCTTATTTGACTGCGTTGCCTTTGTGCCATGCCCTGGGTCATCACACCAGTTTGGAGGAGGAGTAGAGGAGGAGGAGGAGGAGGAAAAATTGTCCTTGTTGTTCTCTGAGCTTAGTTGTTGCAGACATTTCATGACCTAACCAGATAACATCATCAGTGCTACAAGGAAATGGGACGTGCAGAGGAGGAGGAGGAGGAGGGGGGGGGGTAATGAAACATCTGCAAGAAAGCCACCAAGCTCAGTGGACCTCAAGAACCTCACAGTTCAATCTTGAGCTATTTTGAGGACTGTTTACTATACTTTAAAAGGCCCATTTGCAAGAGCCTACCCAGAAAGGTCTCTTCTAGATCAGTTCTATCTTTTCGGCTGGCTGGTTCAGCTTCTTCCGTGAAGGAGTCCTGCAGAAAACATTGAGTTCATGGTTAAAGCAGAAGCCAAAGGAAATGTAGTAAGTTGATTTATTATACTTGTTTGCCACAACCAAACAACTCTCTTACAGTTTGAATAAGCTTTTAGGATTCAGTAACTTGGCCATTGTTTTTGGAGAAGCAATTTGGGGTCAAGTACGACCACAAAATAACGAAGGTCTAATTTTTTTTCAAGGGTTGCTTTGTTCAGCCAAACAGATACAGGTAGTCCTGGACTTACAACAGCTTGTTTAGTGACCGTTCAAAGTTACACTGGAAAAAGTGAATTATGTCCATTTTTTTTACCCATTTGACCATTGCAACATCCCCACGGTCATGTGATCAAAATTGAGGTGCTTGGCAATTGGTTCCTATTTATGACTGTTGCAGTGTCCTGGGGTCCCCTTTTGCAACCTTCTGAGAAGCCAAGCCAACAGGAAAGCCAGATTTACTTAACAACCTTGTTTCTGTTCTGACCCAAACCCTTTTCCAATAAAACAAACATGAACCAAAAGGAACAGAAACCTTTTAATGATTCTTACAAATCCCCAGTTAAAAGGCTGCTGCAAACTAATTAACTTTGATAAGCGCAAGCCTCACCAAAACTGTACAAGGCTGCCAAGAATCACAGATAAGAAATATTTCACAACACAAGAGTCTTCAAATACCAACTAAGATACTGCAATGTCCACAAGGCTGAGTTTCAGAACGTCTTTGCTTCCTGCAAAGAACGTCCGATTCACATTTATCTTCTTGAAGGAGGGGCCATTACCTTGCAGCCTTACTCCCGAGTTGCCTGTGCTGCTGCAACTGCTCTTTCCTGCAAGCAGCCCTGCGCGCACGCGCACTTGGCACAGGCTCCTCGGGAACCTCCTCATCGCTGCTGCCAGCCCCCACAATCTCTGAAGGCAGCAGTCCACTCCCTAATGTTCCTGGCCCCTCATCTGAGTCCTCGCTCTCCTCAGCTGTCTGCACCTGCTACTGGCTAACCACAACAGTTACTAACTGAACACCCGTGTTCGGGCAGTGTGTCAAGCCCGAAATTGACATATGCGTAGCCATTATATATTCCTTTTCTTTCTTTCTCTTCGCTGGTTATGGGGGGAAGGGTTTCGGGCTTGCCACATTTCTAAGGTGGGAGGAGTGTAGAGTTGTTTAGGCTAGGTGGTTCTTCTTCCCGTGGGAACAAAAGCTGACCCTGCTGAGACCTGGAGGTGGAGATTGATGACACCAGGCAACGTTGATTTACTTCTATTGGGGAATGTGACTTTTGGGGGCGGTTTCTAATTTCCAATATTAGGTGGTGTAATTCCAGGTTGTGTCAGATCCAGAATTGCAACAGACTTTGCCAATTTGATGCTTTCCTAAATAAAATTAATTGTTTTGGAAGATGGGACTTTGCTCTTTTCTTTTTAAATGGATTTCATCCCTTGGGAATCTGACACAGTGATTTGCTTAATAACTGTGGCAAAAAGGGTTGCAAAATGGGGCCAAGATCACTTAACAAATGTTTTGCTTAGCAACATAAGTTCTGGGCTCAATTGTGGTCATAAGTCGAGGACTACCTGTATTGACTTCAAACAAAAAACCGAATAGTTATAAGTCAACTACCTCTAGGCCTAAGTTTACAAGCAGTTGCAGAACCGTTTATCTCCCCACCCAGCTAACCCAAGTATCTGGCCCTTACAATTTGCTCTCTGTGTACATTGTCTTCGATTAAGCTCTTCTGAACCAGCTCGGGAGGGGTAGAATCTGCGCTTCCTTCCATAGATCCCCTGTGTGATTCGACCACGTGCTCAGACTTAGTTGAAAGGTTGGGGGAAGGTTCAAACAGAAAGGCCGAGCATTCCTTGTCTGGTTCGTCTTCCACTCCGTTGCTCGCTTCTCTGTTCACAGAGATCTTTCCATCCACCTGCATTTCAAAACCCCAAAGCAGAGGAATTAAGGCTCTGAGGCCATTTTGGATTAGTTCTAATGAGAAGGAAAGTGGTTAGGACTACAAAATGACTCTCTCTATATCTATCTATCCATCCATCCATCATCTATCTCATCTATCATCTATCATGTCCTTCCATCCATCATCACCCATCCATCCCATCCACCATCTCTCCTCTATTTCTTTCTGTCTGTCCATCCATCCATCTATCATCTATGACTTGACTATCTGTCCATTCATCATCTATATCATCTATCATCTGTCTGTCTCCATCCATCCATCATCTCTCATCTCTCATCTATCATGTCTGTCCGTACATCCATCCATCCATCAATCCATCCATCATCTATGACCTATTCATCTGTCCATCCATCAACCAACTATATCCTCTATCATCTGTCTGTCCATCTATCCATCCGTTCATCCATCACCACCTATCTATCCAGCTATCATCACCCATCCGTCCCATCCATTACCTCTCCTGTCTATATGTCTTTCCATTCATCCATCCATCAATTATGACCTGTCTATCTGTCCATCCATCATCTATCTCATCTATCATGTCTGTCCTTCCTTCCATCCATCCATCCATCATCACCCATCCATCCCATCCACCATCTCTCCTCTATGTCTATCCGTCTGTCCATCCATCTATCATCCATCCATCCATCATCTATCTCATCTATCATCTATCATGTCTGTCCATCCATCCGTCCATCCACCCATCATCACCTATTTACTATTTACTAAACTTGCATGCTTCCCATCTCACTGGAGGCCTTCTTCTTGTCATATCTTAACCCACCTTGAAGTTTCTCAAAATCTCCTGGGTATCTTTCGGCTGTGAGTAAGGCTTGGGCGTCACCAGAGGCATAGCCACGGAGCCTGAGGGTTTGCTTGAGGCGGGGGAGCCAGTGGAGGTGCTAGCCTCTGGCCCACTGGTGGGGATGATGGTGGCTTCGAACTTGGCAGTGAATTTTGGGGCTGGGAGTGACTGCTGCCGTAAATATCGGAGAGGGTTGGAGTCCTTGGATGGGGAGGATGAATTTGGCTCAGCAGAATGGCTTCTTTCCAAAAGTTTTGGCATCTCCAAGCGTTCAAGGACAGCTTCGCTAATGGTGAACCTCTCGATGTAATGTTGGAGTATCCTATCTGCCTCTTCCTGAGACCTGGCATTCTTGTAAGCTTCGTGAAGTTCCCTTTCACGCTTCTCTCTGTGGGGGAGCAGAAACCAAGATGGCGGAATTGGATAAGTCCTTGTACTTCATATTCCAAGAAGCGTGGGGTAATAATACATTTTATAAACACAGAACGGTCACGGGTCATGACCTTTGTGCCACAAGGCAAATATGTCCAGACTGTGGGGTCCTTGGTGCTCTCTGAGCTGGGTTGTTTTCTTGCAAACATTGTGTTACCCAACTAGGTAACCTCATCAGTGCTGTAGGGGAGTATAGGGTTTGCTCTGAGGATGTTACTGAGTTTGGGTTGTGAGACGTCTACGAGAAACACCAAAATCCTTCCAATTCTCCTACTCCTTCTCCTCCTCTTCTTCCTCCTTCTACTCCCTTTCCTGGCACTGATGATGTTTCCTAGTTGGGTAATGAAATGTCTGCAAGGAAACAACCCAGATCAGAGAGCACCAAGGACACTATAGTCCTACTCCTCCTCCCTTCTAGCACTGAGGATGTTCCCTAGTAGGGTCATGAAACATCTGAAAAAAGAAATGAAATTCCAAGGACTCTTCAGTCCTCCCCCTCCTCTCCCTCCCCCTCCTCCTCCTCCCGTCTGCCAACCACACTCCCTTCTAGCACTGATCATGTTGGGTCATGAAATGTCTACAAGAAAACAACCAAGCTCAGAGAACATCAAAATCCTTCCAATTCTCCTCCTCCTCTTTCTCCTCCTCCTCCTCCCTTTCCTGGCACTGATGATGTTACCTAGTTGGGTAATGAAATGTCTGCAAGGAAATAATCCAGTTCAGAGAGCACCAAGGGCACTATAGTTGTCGTCCTCCTCCTCCTCCTCTTCTTCTTCCTCCTCCTCCCTGCCAACCACACTCCCTTCTAGTACTGATGATGTTACCTAGTTGGGTCATAAAACATCTGCAAGCAAACAACCAAGCTCAGAGACCATCAAGGACCCCAGAATTCAACCCTGAGCTACAAATATTCTCTTCAATCAATATCTGGACCATCATTCCCTTAGCCGTGGTTTCTAAATACGTCAGGACTGCCTGGGCTCATTCATACGCTCAACCCAACCCAACCCATATTATGATCAGGTGCGCCTTCCGCAACCAGCCTTTGCTTCCTTAAGGCTACGTACTTCTCCTCCACAATCTCTCGGTACGTCTTGATGCTCTTCCGTCTCTCGTTGCTTCCCTCTCCTCCAGTGAGTAGCTGCTCCATCTTTTTCCTCTCGGCTTCTTTTTTCAGCAAATCCTGGGAAGCACTCCTCCGACGGTTTTTCCACCGGGCTAAATCCTACATAAAATCACAGAGCAGGTAGTTATAAGCTAACGCTGAGGTCCCCAACTTTTCCAGCTTGGTGGTCTGACAGTGTGTGTGTGTGTGTGTGTGTGTAGATGGAATAGAGTTAGTGTCAGACTGTCAAATTTAAAAAAAATAGAAGAAGGTAGTGGGGTCAACCATTTTCACATTGTTTCCTTCTTAGAAATAGAGTAACAGAGTTGGAAGGGACCTTGGAGGTCTTCTAGTCTAACCCCCTGCTCAGGCAGGAAACCATTTCGGTCAAATGGTTCTCCAATGTCTTCTTAAAAATCGTTGTTCCACTTATTAATTGTTCTCAATGTTAGGAAATGTCTCCTTAGTTCTAGGTTGCTTCTTTCCTTGATGAGTTTCTATCCATTGCTTCTTGTCCTGCCTTCAGGTGCTTTGGAGAATAGGTTGTTCCAGTGGTGGGATTCGACCGGTGTAACAACCGGTTCACTGAGCACGCGCGCAGTTCGTTTGAAAAACAGCAAGAAAACTTACCTTTTACTATAGCTCTGGTGAGTAAAAACAGCTGAGGCGCGGTATTCCGCATCGCTGCGCCAATCAGCTGGGTTTCAAACAAAGGAAATATCGGACGGAATAGCGCAGGAACTGGGCCAAATGATCGCGGGAACTACCAGTTCGCCTGTCTGTGCTGGCTGAACCCTGCCCCTGGGTTATTCCCTTCGTTTTCAAATATTGGAAAACTGCTATCATGTCCCCCCCTAGTCCTTCTTTTCATTAAACTAGACACACCCAATTCCTGCAACCGTTCTTCGTATATTTTATCCTCCAGTCCCCTAATCCTCTTGGTTGGTCTTCTCCACACTCTTTCCAGAGTCTCAACATCTTTTTTAGCAACGAGACGACCAAGCCTGGATGCAACATTCCAAGTGTGGCCCTACCAAGGCCTTGTAAAGTGGTATTCACACTTCACATACCCTGAGTCTATTTATTGTGCCCCTAACTTAAAACGTGGTTTGCAAAAGCTCCTGCGATAGCAACTAGCTCCGCTTGCCGTAGCTCTGTGGACCCCGCTACTCACATCTTGCCACTGATCTTCCTCTTCCTTCAGCTGGTGTTGAATGATCTGAAGCTTTTCGTGGCGATCTTTACTGTGAGGTTGATTCACAGCACCCTCTACTGGGCATCTCATGTCAAACATGCTCGCGCTCCTGGAGAAGAAAGGAAAGGAAATAAGTTTGTCAACAGTGGACTCTGGAGATTTCAGTCACAGGAGGGGGCTGCAGGGAAGTAAAATGGATCTGCTTTCATGGAAAGCTGTGAAGTCCCATAGCTTAAGATGCCTTCAGCCAAACATCTAAGGATCAGAGATCTCCTCATGGAGAACTATGGCTCCTATTTGACTTGTGCACTTCAATTCCCAGAATTCCTGAGCCGGCCATTTTAATATGTGAGATTCAGGTTCGAAGGCAGAGACGGGGAATTATGGCCCGTATATGACTTGTGGACTTCAACTCCCAGAATTCCTGAGCCGGCCATTTTAATATGTGAGATTCAGGTTCAAAGGCAGAGATGGGGAATTATGGCCCGTATATGACTTGTGGACTTCAACTCCCAGAATTCCTGAGCTAGCTTTTTTCTGGCAGTTGAAGTCCACGTGTCATAATGGACAACCCTGCTTTAAGTGGAAGTGCCAAGAAGCAGCCATACTAATAACATATGTGCAAGTTGGCCGCTTAAGCCAAACACAAGCATGTCCAAAGCTTTTTTTTTTTTTTTGCTCAGCGTGATTGCATGAATTCAGCACGATCTTCTATACAAAACCTTGTTCAATTTCTCAACTGTCCCTTCTCTTTTGGGTTGAAAAATGTCAAAACCTTGTTGCTCGTTCCGGTGTTTTTCAAACTTTACCGAATATTTCTTTATAAATTTAGAAGGCCTCCTCAGTTAGAAGTTCAGTGAGGGTGCTATCAATTCTTCAACTCTGCAGGGGAAATCTGGAACTATGCAGAAAAGGTTGAACCCAACTGAGTCCATTTGACTTAGTTGCCTGACTTTAAGCCAGAATTTCTAGTTTTCAATGTACTGTATAAAAAGTTTCCCAATGTAAATTGAGGTGTCCTTCTTGAAGCTGGTATAAAGAGGGAAAGAGAAGGATGGAGGAATCCAATTCTGACTTCAAGCATTATCAGATATTGCAAGAAGTCTTGAACGATTATCCAGAATGAGGTGGTAAGATCTGATGAACTATCATCTAGGGAGATTCTCAATCATTCAGGTCATGGTTGTGCCAGAGGTGCTTTTTCAAAAAGCAACTGGACTTTCTTGGGTTGTTAGGTTTTTGTTTTGTCCCTTGAAAATGTTTTGTTTCTCATCCAAGAAGCTTCTTCAGAACTGAAGTCAGTTTTTGGATCAGAAGTGAAATATTGTCATGCCCTTGTTAGAGTCGGACTCTGAGGGAGAGGAGGAACAGCCAACAGGGAGTGGAGTTGTGGCTCCAGAGGTTGTGGAGGAGGCTGGGGAAGGGCAGAGGCCGGCTGGGCAGTCAAAGGAAGAACCAGGCCCATCCCCTCTTCATCCTAGGACACGCAGGGAGGGACGGAGAAGGAAACAACTTGGCTTAGGAGAGAGGAAGCAGCCATGATCCCCCTCATTGGTTGCAGCTGGGGAGAATAGTATATAAGAGAGCCGGTTAAAACATAGTGTTGCCAGAAGCAAAGTGTGTTTTATTTTGGGCTGAAGTTATCTTAGTTGGCGTCCTTCCAACAGACTGTGCCTTGTTATCTCTTTGAAGTTGGTAATTACTTATCCTGATCTGTTGTTGGAACTTCCTTCATTGTAGTTTGTTTTGGTTTTTTAGTTCACCTCTATCTGCTCATTAAGTTCGGACTGTATTGCTTTTTTTTGAAGACTATTTTTGAATATTTTTTATTTCCAACTGAGATTATTGAACAGTGGAGCCAAGTTGGAGGTATTAAAGGACATTTATTTATGTTCTGGATTTTGTTACGTTTGTGTTACACTCTGGGTCATCACAAATATTTCCCAGGAACAAAGATCAAGAAAGTCTAGTTGTTGTTTTTTTGAACAGCAGCCTTGGGACGTGGAACTGGGGTTGAGTTGCAAGTGTCCCTCGAGTTTTGATTTCTGAAATACTTGAAAGGACACTATATTCGGACACTTATATAGAGACAGTTGAGAAGAACATAAAAAGCTAGTATTTTAGGCTAAAATGCCAGCAGTGAGTAAGCTGTGGTAAGTCATCCCTATCGAACACACATGCAGAAATGTTGTTTGTGTTATTTTGTTAAGAAGATACTGGAAAACATTGAGACATATTAACACATAAGAAAACGAGTAATTTCTCTATTCTATGACAATTTCTCTTGCACGACGAAGCTAAGAAGCGGATTATGAATGTTAAGCAAGGTAAAAAGATTATATTGCAAAGAGAGCACAGGTAAAACAACTCAAAGACACACCATATGCAGCTGATGGTTTTTCAGGACTGGTACATATAGACAGAATTTTTTTTGGTACATTTGGCAGGTTAATTTTATAAGCACATCCATTTTCATCTGGAATCCTTACACGAACTGAAACAGCTTTAGTGAAATGGACCAAATACCCCGCAGAGGTCATTTTATTACTTGTGTGGAACTTCAATCTTTTCTGCTAGCTCGTTGCTAAGAATTTGCAAACGTGCTCCTACGTTTAAATTAGGCAAGGCTGTATGGTACCCTCCAGATGTTTTGGACTACAAACCCCACAATCCTTGATTCATCGCATGGACTGGGATGAGGAGGCGTGGTCCATAACATCTGGAGAGGGTCAGGTTGCCAATCTTTCGACTTCTAAAGTATTTTTTTTGGAAAAGTAGCTACAACCTCTTCCTCTGAGGCGACCTGAACTGTAAATGAACCGATTGTCATTGGTTGTGGTTTTGTTTCGCTCACTGTTTATTCAAACCAGAAAGAGAGCTGAGAAAATATCTACAGACTCCTCACATCCTGGACATAAAGTATTTCAACTCCTCCCCTTGGTACTTCGCTATAGGGCATTGCATACCAAAACAACTAGACATAGAGACAGTTCCCACACACACCCCGTGCCATCACTCACGACAACTAAACAACTAATTCCCCTAGCACTGTCTGGCTATTATCATCGTTTCTCGTCTTCTCATTTCTTCTCATTTCTCATCTTCTCATCTTTCCTACTACCTTCTCCTAGTGGTATGTTATGGTTTATCGCTTGTCATCTGTATCTTATGATTAATGATTGTAACTATGATCTATGACCTATCACTCTGTTGTTGTATATGTGTACACTGAGAGCTTATGCAACAGAAACAAATTCCTTGTGTGCCCAATCACTCTTGGCAAGGAAGAATTCTATTCTATTCTATTCTATTCTATTCTATTCTATTCTATTCTATTCTATTCTATTCTATTCTATTCCAATTATTTCCATTCCATGCCATTCCAATTATTTCTATTCTATTCCATACCATTCCTTCAAGACAAAATTTCGTATTCCAAAGAAAATAGGTCTCCTGCTAAACTAGTGGTCACACCTCACATTTTCCATCTGCTATGGCTAAGGTTCTAAGGACCTGTATTTTAGCATTATTTAGAAGAAAATTTTGTTGTCTTAATTCTCCTGTCTATTGATGAAGGAAAGTCAGGAGGAGAAATAATACTGAAATGCCAAGAGATGGAATACATTGAATTAAATCTTTTTGTTAGGATGGTTGGAGAAGTTTCAGTTGAAGCCACTAGCAGGAGCTGGTGCACCAAAATACCATACACATCCCCTAATCTTTCCTGTTGATGCCTATTTAATATCAAGATCCTTAGTTCCTTCTTTCTATCTCAAAACTTTATTAAATAAAAATACCCATTCCACTGTTAAAGAGGAAGCCAGCTATAAAAAAAACCCTAAAAAAATCAATGCCTGTAAAGCATCCATATTCAATAAAGATTGGGGTTTTCCCCCCCTCAACAACTTACATGTCACCTGCATGAGGAATTCAATTGATTAATTTATGCAGTAAAATATGGAAAAGTATGGAATTTACACCGAGCTGCAACAATTAGATAAAATTTTAACAGGCCCAGAAGAGAAATTTATAGCAAAGATGTATAATTACCTATTAAAAGTTGCATTAAAAGAGGATGTAGTAAAAGGCTGCATGATAGCATGGGCAAAAAAAATTGGGCATAGTATAGATTTAGCAGATTAGGGGAACATGTGGAATAAAAATTATACATTAACAAGAACAGCGGCCTATAAAGAAAATATGCATAAGATGTTCTATAGGTGGCATTTAGTTCAATGAGACTAGCCAAAATGTACCTTAACATGAATCCAACATGCTGGAAATGCAGACAGAACCAAGGTACCTTCTACCATATGTGGTGGTTATGCCCAGAAGCCCAAAAATATTGGATTAAAATATGGAGTTGGCTACAAGAGATAGTGGAAGAACAAACAGAATTTAAACCGGAGTTGTTTCTATTGGGAATAATTAAGGGGAATTATAGAAAGAAGATTAAATATATTCTATTACATATTCTGACAGCTGCAAGAATAATATACGCGCAATGTTGGAAACAAAATAATATGCCTACTGAGGAATTAATAATTCAAAAAATCCTAGACTGAAATGCTGAAATGGACAAATTGACATTAAAACTAAAAGAGAAAGAAGAGTCGGAGTATTACGAAATTTGGGATAATTGGTATAATTGGTTGAATAACAGAAATAAAGACAAAGGAAATAAGAAAATTATAGATAAAAGTAAATGAATGTATATAAAGATGTATAAATGTAGATATTTATATGAGATTGATGTGTAGAATAATTTGTATAATAATGATGACACACAGTACTGTTAAAGTCAAGATTAATGTGTGTTAAAGGTGAAAAAGAACAATAAAAATTATTACCAAAAAAAATAAATAAGGATGGAATTACAAATTATAGGAGTCCTTCCTCTGACTTTTTTGTCTTGCAAAAATTTAGCTGCACAAAACGTGTGACATCATAGCATCACATTTTTTAAAATACTAAATATTGTGGAGAGAAAGGGAGAGCTGTGGGATTGCTATTTTGGACTGGTGGAAGTGACACGGACTTGCATCCTAGAAATTCTGTGGAATGGGTTATGCAATTGCTCTAACTAACCTGCCCTACTTCATTCAGCTTTGACCGAAAATACAGGTCATCCTTGACTTATGACCACAATTGAGGGCCCTCCCCACATTTTTTGTTGCTAAGGGAGACAGTTGTTAAACAAACTGTTCATAAGTTGAGGACTACTTGAACTACAGCATCTGGAAAACAAAATGTGAAAAAGATTGTCTCTAATTTCAGTCGCTTTCAAGAAAAGTTTTATTTCCATCAAGTTCTTAGTCACGTGCACTATACATTTCATTAGGTCCAATGGTAGACTTCTTAAATCACTGGATTCAATGAAAAAAAAAATGCCAGTTTTCTCTTTTTGATATTATAAACCTGCAAGCGGATTTTGCAGGCGTGCGGTGACTCAAAGTCAGCATGAAACATGTCCATTTATCTTCTAAGGAAACTCAGCCCAAAATCAGAAATAAGAGACCGCTAACAAAATTAAAAATGGTTTCAATTAAAAAAAAAAAAGATTTTGGAGACAGACTAAAGGATGATTATCATTTTCCTGCTTCCAGTCAGCATGGATATCTGCCACATTTATTTATTTAACATTCCAGTTTGGGGGGGGGAGGGGGAGTTATTTTTAAAATGTGATTCCAATGCAAAAATGTTAAACATTATCAGCAGCTTTTGATGTGGAAATGAACAAAAGGGCTTCTCTCTCTATAAAACTATTTAGGGTTTGGCTACAGGACGGAGCTAAACGGCTTTAAGAAAAATAATTCTTTTTAAGGAATTGGTTTTATTAGCAGGGGGAAAAAATCATAGGTTAGAAGATTACGTAGCCACGATTCTGTCTTCAATGTAAGAAATCGTGAACTTAAATCACGACAAAATTAATACCAATGTAAAATGTAACATCAATCTGTTTCTGACACATCTGAACAGATTTGCTGTTTAATAAATTCAGACAGCAATTCTTTTACAAGAAAAGATGCAGGCAGTGTTATTCCTGCATATGCATTTTCTAGGAGAAGAATCATTTTTAAAAATCATTCCTAGCATTTTAGTATTGGATATTCATTCTGGCTTTGAATGTCTTTGCTCAGGAGAATGTACTTGTCTGTCAAAATTTCTGATGTTGGAAGAAAGTGCCTGAATAAATATACAGAGAAATATAGGTAGTGTTGTGGCCTGCCAGTGGCCTGGCAGCAGATTCGGACAGGGAGGAGGTTGGGGAGGAACATGGGCCAGGCCTGGAGTCTGGGGAAGGCTCTGACGAGGGCTCTGCCTCGGAGGCAGAGATAGGGGCAGAGCCATCTGACAGTTATCAGCTGCCTTCAAAGTCGGAGATCAGTGAGGCAGAAGAACAGCTGGAGCCTGTTCCCGATGTATGCATGCACAGAGCTGCCAGAAGAAGGGAACAGTTAAGGAACAAGGGTCAACTCAGGAGTAAAGCTACAGGTGGATGGTGAATGGCCCCTCCCAGGGGGAATAGAGGAGCGAAAGGGGAATGGTGTTTGCAGGAGACAATTAGTTCAATCCATTAGGGTGAAGATCTGTTCCTGACTTCTTGCCAAGTAATTGCTGCTATAGCATGGCGTTTGGAAGGTATCAGCCTGGCAACTCTCCAAGCCTGATAAAGGTCAGTCTGTACGTTTTAGTAATTGAAAAGAAAACCCTGAAATTTCATGGGGGAAAAAGGCAAGAAATGAAGATGACTCTTGATGACACTGGCTTTGGAAGCCTGCAGATCAGGGAGAATTTTTTTTTACAGAGCTGATTTTTAAATTTTTGGATATCAACCAGCTGAGATCGATAAATGCTGGTAAGTTTTCTCATCCACTTCCTGCTTAGCAACCTTCTTAACCTCAGTTATCCAAACTTCCCACCATTATAATTCTAGCTCCTTGTAATCATCACACACCCCACCAGGGCTTAAAACCGGAATTGCATCGTGAATTAGCCGAAGTTCAGCCATTGCATGCTTTGTTGCTTTCTGGAAATTTAGAATTTGAATGCCACAGCGAACATACAGGAGAAAGCACATGAATTCCCACCAGCGCTGCAGAAGGACAAGGAAAGCACGAGGATCGAAGGGAGTCAGCTGTATTTTAAGTTAGTAGGAAGTGTAGAAAGCATGCAGCTTGAGCAGGTTTTAAAGGATCCAAAGATCGCACACAACAACTTACTCTGCATCATCAGAGACAGGGGTTCTGCAGCCGGATCTATAAAGTTAAATTATAAAGTTAGAAAAAACTGGGACAGGCCAATAACGAAGGATTCAAATGTATTTGACTTGCAGGGAACACGATCCGCTTTTCATCTGAAATAAAAGTTTTAAAAGGCAGAGGGGGGGAAGCTGACAAGAGCACTGACCTCGCAGAAAAACCACACACAAAATAAAAACTTTTATTCCGTCACTGCACGGAATTTGAAGCAGTTGTTTTCATGAACCCTAACGTGTTTAGAATTCAGAATTATCCCGCTAGCAAAGTCGCAGTGTGAAATTGAAAACGGGAAAGTGGTTCCTGATAGAAGAGCTGATCAAATAAGAGTGTTCTGACCCAAACCCTTTTCCAATAAAACAAACATGAACCAAAGGGAACAGAAACCTTTCAATGATTCTTACAAATCCCCGGTTAAAAGGCTGCTGCAAACAATTAGTTTGATAAGCACAAGCCTCGCCAAAACTGTGCGAGGCTGCCAAGAATAACAGATAAGAAATATTTCACAACACAAGAGTCTTCAAATACCAGCTTAAGATACTGCAATGTCCACGAGGCTGAGTTTCAAAACATCTTTGCTTCCTGCAAAGAACGTCCGATTCAAAGCTGGCTTTTATCTTCTTGAAGGAGGGGCCATTACCTTGCAGCCTTACTCCCGAGTCGCCCGTGCTGTTGCAGCTGCTCTTTCCTGCGAGCAGCCCTGCGCGCATGCACACTTGGCACAGGCTCCTCGGGAACCTCTTCATCTCTGCTGCCAGCCCCCACAATCTCTGAAGGCAGCAGTCCACTCCCTAATGGTCCTGGCCCTTCATATGAGTCCTCGCTCTCCTCAGCCGTCTGCACCTGCTGCCGGATAACCACAACAAACAGTCATGATAATACACAGGCAAGTCTTCAACGTACGACTGCAATTGAGCCCAACGTTTCAGCTGCTGAGTGAAACATTTGTGAAGTGAACTTTCCCCCCCTTTTTATGACCTTTCTTGCCACCGTTGTAAAGTGAATCACTGCAGTTACGTGAGTAACATGGTTGTTAAGCGAGGCTGGCCTCCCCAAGGGGAAATCACACAATTTTCGGGATGCTGCAACTGTCATAAATACGAGTTAGGAGCCAAGCATCTGAATTTTTTAATGACGTGATCACGGTGATGATGCAACGGTCATTAGGGGTGAAAAATGGCCGTAAGTCCCTTTTCCTGCTACCGCTGTCACGAAATGAATGGTTGAAAATCAAGGACTACCTGTATTGTTGAAATCAGCCACACCCATGCAATTACTACACGCCTTTGAATATTAGTAGCTCAGGTTGGTAATTATGTTGTCGGTTTGAGCTCCGAGTATGGCGATTTGGCTGCAAACGTTTAGTCCCTGTTCTGTTCTGGTTTGCCGGCAGCCGGTGCAGATAGCAGTGGAGTTGGACAGTGGGGAAGAACAGGGACCAGTCTGGGAGTCTGGGGAGGACTTGGATGAGGGTCCTGCATCTAATGCAGAGATGGGGCCAGGACCATCTGGGAGTGGGGTGCTGACTCTGGAGCCTCCGGAGTCTGGCAGCAGCAGAGTTGCTAGAAGGCAAGAGCAGCTGAAGCAGAAGGGGCAACTTGGGAGTAAGGCTGGGAGGTGATTGCGCCTCCCGTAAGGGATAAAAGTCAGACCTCAATGACGAAACCTTTGCAGTAAACAAAGTCGTTCGTTCTGTTCGGATTAATCCTTGAAGCTCTGTGTGGGTTTTGTACTTTTTAATAGTTTTTTTATTGGCACTCTAGTTGTTGGCAGCAATTCAAAGGAGATAAAGGTGGATGCTCATCTTGAGGGACTGTTTGGGACTCATTACAGGCTGGGAATGAGCATAATTCCCAGCGTTGAAATAAAACAAGACTTTTTTAAACTAAGCATGTACTTAATTACAGTCTCGAGAAGTCCTGGTCAGAACACATTTGAGGAGACATCTTCAGCACGCTTTGGATTATGCTGGTTAGGGGGGAGCCCATGTCTTCTGAACAACAATGTCAGCATTCCAACTAACCAACTCTAAACCAATAAACTACGAGACAAGCATTTCCTCAAAGTTCCAATTTTATTAGAGTTGTCATATTGGCATTTCTGGGAAAACCCAAATCTGAGAATTTCCGGGTTTTCCCTTCCCAAAAGAAATTTAAATTCAATTCTTTGCACCCACTGGTCCATCCCATTGCCCAATCCATTGTCATCCCAACTGGAGACATCCCTCCAGTCACTCCCCTCCAGGTGCAGAGCAACATGTCCTTGACGCTCTGAGAAAGAATGTTGTTGAGTCTAACCTTCCACCACTCTATGAAATCCCCCCTCCCAAATTCCCAGGCACTGAAAGTGGCAGCCTCAAAGCTTCCAAGTAAAATATGGCTTGCAAGGCTGACAAACAACACCCGCACTAATTTACATTCACACAGACAGCAGAGGTGTGATTATTCAGCCGGTTCTGACCGGTTCTAGAGAACCGGTAGTGGAAATTTTGGGTAGTTCAGAGAACCAGCCAATACCACCTCTGACTGGTCCCGCCAACCCCATCTATTCTCTGCCTTCCATTGAGTCCCAGCTGATTGGCTGGATCTTCTTTGGTTGCCCTGCACAGGAGAACAGAGCTGGAAAGCAGGTTAGTGGGGTGGGGAGGGAATGGGGATTTTGCAGTATCCCTCCCCTGCCACACCCATCAAGCCACACCCATCAAGCCATGCCATGCTCATCAGCCCACGCCCACAGAACCGGTAGTAAAAATTTTTGAATCCCATCACTGACAGACGCTACTTAAAACCAAGGCCTACTGACACAGCAACTATAGTCAGCCAATCACACACAACCCAAAATGAAACCAGGACTCAGAAAGGTATTTAAAAGCCAGGGTTCCCCCTCCAGACGAGCACAATGCAAAGCGTGCTGGAGATGTCTTCTTGAATGGGGACAAAACGTTTGCAACCAAATCACCAAGCATGGAGCTCAAACCGACAACATAGCAATAGCACTTAGCCCTCGGACTTATATACCGCTTCACAGTGCTTTATAGCTCTGTCTAAGCGGTTTACAGAGTCAGCCTCTGGCCCCCCAACAATCTGGGTCTTCATTTTACCCTCCTCGGAAGGATGGAAGGCTGAGTCAACCTTGATGTCTGGTGAGACTCGAACTGCCAAGTTGTAGGCAGCTGGCAGGCAGCAGAAGTAGCCTGCAGTACTGCACTCTAACCACTGCGCCACCGTGGCTCTTTGCATAGTTACTACACAGGTTGTATTGTGATAATTAATGCGGGTCAACGCCTTTACCCTGTAGCATTTCGGATGCCGCAAATGAGAACGGCACGTTCTATTTTTGCAAGATTATACACAATTGATAAGCTGGGATTAGCAGGATTCTGATTGCCAGAGGAAACCACAGTGACTTACGTTTACACCCAAGTTCTCGAGAATGTGAGCCGTTTCTCTTACTACCATTCACACAGCCCACTGCTGTAGCTTTATTAACCACAAAGGCTCATTACCGTCACACGTGCGTGTTAATATACAATGCGATGCATCAGGCAGCCTGCACAACACACACTTTATAGGAGAGGATAGGGGACGTTAGGATGCAAGGACTGGACAGGACAATGGCTCACGTTTGCAAAGGATCAGCTTTTCGGGTGGCAAGTTGTTTGCTATTTATTTCCAGACGTTTCCGCATCTCACGTTGGATTACACGGAGCCCCGATATATTCTTGTCCATAGCGGAACGTATGTCCTCTTGTGCTGAACCTGCCACGCTATGTTGAATGTGTTCTGGTGTGAACGTGGCCTGCGTCGCAAGGCTTGGAGAGATCTCCCCACAAACCGGTTCAGCTCCCACTGAATCTGTCGCGAGGACGCTAAAAGAAGAGTCCATTTTAGTTGGCAGTGCGGATCTGTCAATCGCCCCTCTCCAACCCAAGGAGCCAAAGATGGAGAGCACCTCATAGAGCACCAAAGGCGGTATTCGGCTGGTTCTGACCGGTTCTAGAGAACCAGTAGCAGAAATTTTGAGTATTTCAGAGAACCGGCAAATACCGCCTCTGATAGGCCCCGCTCCCATCTCTTCTCCGCCTCCTGAGTCCCTGATTGGCTGGGTCTTCTTTGGTTGCCCTGCACAGAAGAACGGAGCTGGAAAGCAGGTTAGTGGGGTGGGGAGGGAATGGGATTTTGCAGTGACCTTCCCCTGCCACACCCACCAAGCCATGCCACACCCACCAAGCCATTCCCACAGAACCGGTAGTAATTTTTTTTTAATCCAACCATTGCAGAGCATGCATTAAAATCACAGTTAAAAGGCTTTTGTAGTTCTGACTGCCACCCAGGCAGAAGAGACACACCTGCCCAGTCTAACTGAAGATGACGGGGAGTGTGGGTTTTGCAGTAGACTGGCACCAACAAATTATACCTTGGCTTTAATTAAAGGAATACTTGTTTTGAGGGCTGAATTATGGGCAGCCAACTTATCATCGAGACCATAAATAGCACAGGAGGCAAAACAAAAAACGAGACTCCAAAGATAGAAAGCAAATGAACAATTTCTACACCAATGGATTCCATCTGTGCCTCCATTTTGCCTGTTGGCGCTATAATCTTTTGCAGATTATAAGAAATCTGCATCATGGCAGACGGTTTTTGTTTTGAGGTATTTGTACTGGAACAAAAAAATTACTTATATCGTTGGTATAATTTGACGTGTAGAACAGAGGTGGGTTTCAGCAGGTTCTGAAGAACCGGTAGCAGAAATTTTGAGTAGTTCGGAGAACCGGCAAATACCACCTCTGACTGGAGATTTTACAGTATCCTTCCCTTGCCACGCCCACCAAGCCATGCCCACAGAACTGGTAGTAAAAAATTTTGAATCCCACTACTGGTTTAGAAGGTTGTAAAAGATGCAGAATAACAGAGCAACAGAGTTGGAAGAGAGCTTGGAGGTCTTCTAGCCCAACCCCCTGCTCGGACAGGAAACCCTAGACCTGTGATGGTGAACCTATGGTACACGTGCCATAGGTGGCACGCAGAGCCATTTGTGCGGGCACACGAGCCCCATCCAAACTTACCTGCATTGTGCATGCGCGCGCCTCCCAGCTGATTTTCGGCCCATTTGAAGCAGTTTTCGCCCTCCCGGAGCTTTGAGGAAAGCCTCTGCATCCTCAGGAGGCCAAAAAATGGGCCTTCTGGAAATACCAGAAGTGCCGAAACGGGCCTGTTTTCAGCCTACCGAGGCTTCCCTTGAGCCTCCAGGAGGGTGAAAACGGCCTCAAATGGGCCGAAAACCAGCTGGGTGTGTGCATGTGCAGTGCAGGTAAGGGGACAGGGTGGGGATGTTGCGTGTGCATGCGCTGGGCAGGGTGCATTGCATTGTGAGTGCTGGCACGTGCGCACTTTCAGCACACCACAACAAAAAGGGTTGCCATCACTGCCCTAGACTGTTTCAAACAGATGGTTGTCCAATCTCTTCTTAAAAGCCTCCACCCATAATTTCTGGAGGCAAGCCGTTCCACTGATTAATTGTTCTCACGGTCAGCAAATTTCTCCTTAGTTCTAGGTTGTTTCTTTCCTTGGTTATTTTCCACCCATTGCTTCTTGTCCTGTCTTCAGTTGCTTTGGAGAATAGCTTGACTCCCTCTTCTTTGGGGCAGCCCTTCAAATATTGGAGCACTGCTATCATGTCATCCCTAGTTCTTCTTTTCATTAAACGAGACATACCCAATTCCAGCAACCCTTCTTTATATGTTTTAGCTTCCAGACCGCTAATCATCTTTTTTGCTCTTCTCTGCACTCTTCCTAAGAATGCAGGCAAGCACGACTGAGGTTATGGATGACCAATGGATTTGTCCCCCAGTTTAAAGTCTGGTGAACGTCCATCCATCACACCATGTGGAATGGGGAAAAAAGTCTTTTATAATTTATTTTGATTTTTTTTTCCTGATCTACCAAGTCAGCAGATGCTGCTGTCTGCTGAAGACCAAGAACGTTCTCTTGCTTTCTGTCCTGGATATCTAGTATGTTTCAATGGGTCAAGTGCTGGACTGGAAGCCCCATTCAACCATAAAGCTTGTTCTCTGACTTTGGAGAAATGTTGCCCCGTTGACACAATACAATAGGGAAAAAAACACAGTGCTTTGAGCTTATCTTCAGATGGGCAGGATAATTAAACTTCCCATCTTTTAAATTTGCTTATCTTCAGATGGGCAGGATAATTAAACCGCATTTTGAAACAGTTCAACACACATCCATTTACGTTTGTTAAAATGGAATCTTCTTCCTTTGCTATGCACAAGTCATCTCTATTCAGATTTGTTGTGCATATGTCACACGCAACATTCTAGAAGAACAGAGTTTTGTGCAAACCATAGGCCTCCTCAAACCCAGGATTATAATATAATAAGTGGGCTGGGTAGGAGAAGGAAGGCTGTGCTAAATATAAAAAGAAAAACCAATGTTGTGAGTGGCTTTCAAAGTCTACTATCACCTAGAGGCAATTCTTATTTTTGGTACTCTCTGAGCATGGCGGTTTTCTTGCATATGTTTCACGACCCAACTAGGTAACATCATCAGTGTCAGACGGGTTCTCCGAACCAGTCAAAATTTTCACTACTGGTACACCAGAACCAGTCTGAACCGGCTGAACACCACCTCTGCTTGTAAGTCACTAACGGTGAGCATGTTTTATCCTGGAGAGTCCATGGGTTTTAAGCTCTTTGTAAACTCATGATAGGACTCATCAAATTCCTGTTAGGACAGGGGTCCCCAACCCCCCAATCTGTCCGTCCGTCCACGGCATGCCAGAAACCATGCCACACAAATGAAACAAACACAGCACACGAAACCACGCCCCCACCGCTTCACAAAAACCTTTCTCCACGGAACCAGTCCCTGGTGCCCCAAAGGTTGTGGGAAGGGCTCCCTTTTAGGTAATCCCCAGTATAACAAACCATTAAATGAGGTACAACCATATACAAATCCATAATGACATTCATTGTACTAAGCCTCTAAGGCACCCTGCAAAAATTCTTTGGAGAAAGGAAGTCACGATGCAAAACCCAAGCCAGTCAAACGATGCTAACACAACTCCCTCTTTCTTTTGAGCTTCTGCGCAACACAGCAAAGCAAATGAATACAAATTTATGTGTATGACTATACTTTTATCTTACAACCTAACACGAGAACCTGCAGAAGATCGGCTGCTAACGTAAAGCTTTGGGAAAACTACCATGTTTTCCCCAAAACAAGACCCTGTCTTGTATTTTTTTGCCACCAAAAAAGGCACCAAGTCTTATTTTCAGGGGATGCCATCCACTGACTAACCATGCGTCACCTCCGGCGTCCTTTTTGTTGTCAAAGGCCTTCAGGAACTTCTTCTGCAGCCGGCAAGGCTTTCCTAAAGGCCTCTGCAGCTGATAAAGAGAGCTCTGAATCGATCCAGAGCTTTGTTATCATCTACAGAGGCCTTCAGGAAAGCCTTGCCAGCCGCAGGAGAAATGGGCCAGCAAGACATATTTTTGGGGTGTGTGAGGCCTGGCTACAACTGTCCAAGGTAAGTGGTAGGGCAGCTCCATTCCCCATTAATTTTTAACCATGCACTCGAGTGGGTGGGATCTTAATTAGGGCTTATTTTGGGGATAGGGCTTATATTGGGTGCATGTGTAAAAGTCAAGCTAGGACTTACTTTCAGGGTAGGTCGGATTTTCGGGTGAATGGGGTAAGTTAAATGTAGTCATTTCTCCATATGTCTCTTCTTAAACTTTTATCATACTGGTTATCTTCTGCTAGAACAGGGGTGTCAAATTTCATTGAGGGCTACATCAGGGTTGTGGTTGACCTTGGGGGGCCAGGTAGCCGTGGCCAACTGGGTGGGCGTGGTCAGGTTGACACCACTCCCCAAACTGCTGGCATGTTTTCACTTTGCATTGGGTAGACCGGGCCGAAGCGATAGGGTCCAGCCCTGTGATAGTGAACCTATGGCACATGTGCCACAGGTGGCACACAAGAGCCATTTGTGCCAGCATGCGAGCTGCTGGCAAACTTACCTCACTGGGCATGCACGCGCCTCACGGCTGATTTTCAGTCAGTTTGAGGCCTTTTTCAGCCTCCCAGAGGCTTGAGGAAGGTTTCTGCAGGCTTTTCAGGATGAAAACTAGGCCTGTTACATCACTTCCTGTTTTTTCAAAAATACCGGAAGTGATGAAACAGGCCTAGTTTTTGGCCTGAAAATCCTGCAGAAGCCTTCCTCAAGCCTCTGGGAGGCCGAAAAAGGCCTCAAACCGGCCAAAAATCAGCTGTGAGGCGCAGTGCAGGTAAGAGGGTGGTGGTGTGGGGATTGCACATGCATGCGTAGAGGGCATGGGGGGTCGCGCATTGCCTTCTGGGTGCTGGCAAGTGAGCGCAAGCATGTAAGCGCACACACAATTTTTGGCACAGGAGTCCAAAAAGATTAGCCACCACTGGTCCAGCCCCTTACATTTCCCAGGATGGCCTCACGGGCCGGATCTGACCACATTTGACATCTCTGTGTTAGAATATGATGGCACCAGATTGGTTTTGATTGATTATCCCCTCATTTTAAACTCATCCCTTCTGTTTTATGCAATAACCCTCAAACCTTTTCATGCAAAGTAAGCATTAAGCAGCTCACAATAACCTTTCTGGTTTTTCTGCTTTTGGCTGAAGTTTCGGCTCTCTCTGGCCAACCACATTTTTTTGGCGCTTCAATGAAGGGTTACGAATGGCTAAAAGGTTAACCGGTTGAAGAGGGCTAATCGATTTAGGACAAGTCCTGAATCTTCTAACCATCATATCATCTCTTTCAAGGTCTGGGAAGCGGTCATCCAATTCTTCTTCACTATTTTCTTGCCACTCGCTGGACCGTTGCCTCTGGGCATCGGCGCAAACATCCCGGACTGATGACCTATACTCACCTGAATCAGGCAACGTTATTTCGCTAACACAAGAGAGCAGGAGGAAGAGAGAAAGAGAGAGAGGAAGAGAGAGAGAAGGAGAAATAATGAAAGCCATACGGAAAGTCTTGACTTAGCCACCTTATATTTCATAAGAAACACGGCTAGAATTGTATTTACACAAAACTAGAAAACTGAAGATACCCACGGAAGAAAATGTGATCAGGAAAATATTAGAATGTACAGAAATGAACAGGTTAACCCTTGCAATGAAAGAGAAGGATCAAACTGAATTATTACATGATATGGGAATTATTCTATCGATGGTTAGAGAATATGAAAGTTAGAAACAAAAGAAGACTAGTGAAATATAGAAAATATGTTAATAGAATTAAATGTTAAGCTGAGGATTGTTGTAATAATTAGAAATATTATGTATATCAGTATTAAGTTAAGAGTAGAGAATTAATACTAATGTAATGAATATGGCTGTAAACTTTGTTACTGCAGAAGAGATTGGTACCCAGATGACACACTGGTTAATGAATGATGCATTGCTTGTATTAAAAATAAAATAAAAAAATATTTTAAAAAAATCCACAAGGAACATCAAAGCCTCTTAACAGTAGTGTCGAAAGAAGATTTTGCACCAACATCCATATTGCGTGCATAAGTGCACAATCGTGCCTACCGTCCCTGTCCCATTCGTACCTATTTCCTGTATTCTTACTCCTGTTTATACTTATACCTATTATCTTGTAAGTAATCGACAAATCAAATAAATAAATAAAAATAAATAAATAAAATCCAAGGGTTTAGATAACGGGAAGCTTGGCAAATTTGAATACTTTGCATTCTACGTCACCCAGAAGAAGAAGAAGAAGGGGAAAACAACCCACAACAGCATGGACCACTTTTAAGATATACACCTCAAATGTTTTCTGAATGAAAAGCAGAGATTTTCTTGAACCAATGGCTTTCGAGAGAGGGTTGTTTTCATGATTATTGTCACAAGACAAATATTTTGGAATATAGGGGAACCTCGCCAAATGACTAAATTGGTTGAATTGATCGACTGCTTCGACTGAAGAATAGAACGTAATTCATTTTGTTTCTCCCTGGAAACCGCTTCTGGACTTTGTGCTTGAGGCGGGGAAAAAAATGAAAGTTTGGATGTTTCCATTCATTGCTCCTTGTCCTGCTTTCAGGTTCTTTGGAGAATAAGTTGACCCTCCCCCTCGTCTTTGGGGCAGCCCCTCAGATATTGGAACACAGAGGTGGGTATTCAGCAGGTTCTGACCAGTTCTGGAGAACTGGGAGCAGAAATTTTGAGTAGTTTGGAGAACCGGCAAATGCCACTTCTGACTGGCCCCGCCCCCATCTATTCTCTGCCTCCCATTGAGTCCCAGCTGATCGGTTGGGTCTCCTTTGATTGCCCTGCACAGGAGAACGGAACTGGAAAGCAGGTTAGTGGGGTGGGGAGGGAATGGGATTTTGCAATGGAGATTTTCCTGCCACGCCCACCAAGCCACGCTCACAGAACCGGTAGTAAAACCTTTTGAATCCCACCACTGTTGGAACAGTGCTATCCTGTCACCCCTAGTCCTTCTTTTCATTAAACTAGACGTAACACATTAGGAGCGGTTTATTTTTATATTTTCTCTGGTTTTCCATCCTTTGAAAAAGAAGGCTACTGAATTATATTTGAAAAAAGAGGAAGCCTATTTCACCTTCTCATGCCAATATCAAGACGCTTCCATTTCTTGATCTGGATTACTGACGGGAATATAAGTAAACACAGGATTCAGGGATGAAACTTTTATTTCAAGAATTTTTTTAAAAGTCTGCTTATCCTTTGGGATGTTAAGGAAGGGGCCTGCATCTCATAATTTGGCACTCTGAATGTTTTGTCTAGAACTTTGCAGACCAAAGGTGAGTACAAGCAATGATAAATTCTGACACGGTTCCAAAAGTTAACCAGCCAAGGGTTTTATATTAGGAAGGCTCTATTTTTGCACCATACAGCGCATGAGATGGTAACCCTGCCAACCTGTTTTAACTTTTCCCATGTTCCTTACTTTTGCATTTTGAAGCAAAAATACTTCAGCCATGAAGGATGGGAAGATTTAAGCACCCCAAACCTGTTAGTATTTAGATGGTAAGGCTTGGTAAGGCTCGCGTTAGGATGAAAGTATTATATGGACTTCATGTTGTGTCAAACAATCCTTGGTTGTATAAACACAGGCATAGGATCAAAAGTATTAGTACTGCTTTATAAAGCCTTAAGTAAGGCTACAGCTAGAATACCTCATTCAGTTTTGGTCATCCCATTACAAAAAAGATGTTGAGACTTTGGAAAAAGTGTAAAGACGAGCTACTAAGACGATTAATGGCCTGGAGATAAAAACATATGAAGAATGGTTGCAGGATTTGGGTTGGCTAGTCTAGAGAAAAGAAGGACTAAGGGGGGGATGACGACGACATGATAGCAGTCATCCAATATCTCAGGGGTTGCCCCAAAGAAGAGGGAGTCAAGCTATTCTCCAAAGCACCTGGAGGCAAGACAAGAAGCAACAGATGGAAACTCATCAAGGAGAGAAGCAACCTAGAACTAAGGAGAAACTTTCGGACAGTGAGAACGATCAACCTGTGGGACAGTTTTGCCTTCAGAAGCTGTGGGTGTTTCATCACTGGAGGCATTCAAGAAGACATTGGACAGCCACTTGTCTGAAATGGCATAGGGTCTCTCTTCTATTCTGTTCTGTTCTGTTCTTTATTCCGATATTCTATTCTGTTCTGTTCTATTCTATTCTATTCTAATGTCCAATTGCTGTTTGAAAAATCACCTTGGGGGTTTCCTTTTTGGACTTCCTCCTTGTTAAAATAAAAATGGAAAGCATACAAAGAGACAAAGGAAAACAAGAAACCAAACCAAGGTTGGATGAAAATGCGAAGAAAATCAATCAGTGAAAGTTATATATGTATGTATGTATGTACGTACGTACGTACGTAACATTAAGCATTTAAGGAGTATCTGGATGTGGGAGATTGGAGATGTGAGGGAAAGAAATAACACCGAGAAGTTTAGTAATAATAAAAATATACTCCCCCCCGAAGCTGTGGCAAGCACAGTCAGAAAATGACAGATAGATGCAAGAATAGCTGCTTATTCAGGCAGAGTGGAAATCTGGAGTGTAAATTTGCAAGCAGCTTTGGAAGGACCGCTTTTCAAAAGCGAGATTGTGTCCAGTCCTTCTGCTACACTTGATAGTAAAACACTTATCGTCTAGCCAAAGTTCCTTCTGATATCTTGCCATGCAAGACTGGACAGAAAGAGGCCTGTTGTTACAGCTGCTTCCTGAACAGGGGAATGCCCAGATGTGGGAAGTTTGAGGTCCAGACATCGGAAGAAAGCGCAGTGCTTTCTATTCAGGGTTACAATCTTAACAATTCAGGGACTTCCCTGGTTCCTGCACAGATGTGATCGGAAAAGGATGGGAATGGCCTCAAAGATGGACCAGGATGCTATCTTTAGCCACATCATCATCATGATCATCATCATCCTCTTTTAACAACCCCATAATCCTTTGTGGGGTGGAGTCTGGGCAACTGAATGGAGCTAGCAGAATGGAGCTGAATGGCGTTAACGTTTACTGGCCGGATGCCTTTCCTGTTGCCAATGAAGAGTTTTGTTCAGCAGATATATTCTCATTGTGCCCAGAGATTGTTCCCATATCTGCCACCACCTATGATCAAACTCACAGTCCCCTGATTTTGAGGTGAGAGCTACACCTCTACTACTTTTAGCCACATTTGGGGGGGGAGAAATTGCATGAAAATGAGTCTTCAATGTATTGAGCCCCAAATCCGCAAGACATTTGTTAAGCAAATCTAACTTCCATTTGATCACCTCCCTTGTTGCTCTTGTTCCGCGAATCACTGCAGTTGTTCAATGAGCAACACAGTTGTTAAGGGAATCCAAGTCCCCCGTTGACTTGGGGGGGTCCGAAGGTCACCTAAGGGGAATCCTGTGACCCCGCAGTCGTGGTCAATGTGAGCCAGTTGCCAAGCGCCTGAATTTTGATCAGGTGACCATGGGGAAAGTTGCAACGGGCATTAAGGGTGGAAAAACAGGCGTTAAGTCACTATTTTTCAGTGCCGCCATAACTTTGAGCGGTCATGAAAGGAACTGTTGTAAGTTGAGGACTTCCTGTAGACCCGGATATTGGCAAAACAGACCTTTTTCTTGCATTTTGGAATGCTCTGAAGGAGGAATGGATGCTGATGGGACACACGGAAAATCCATGCATCGCAGAGCCTTAATAGAGCATTGTGGGGTCCCTGGTGCTATCTGAACTTAGTTAAGTTTTTTGCACACATTTCATAACCAAAGTAGTAACATCATCAGCGCTACCCTGTTTCCCTGAAAATACGACCTACCCTGAAAGTAAGTCCTAGCTTGATTTTTACACATGCGCCCAATATAAGTCCTATCCCCAAAATAAGCCCTAATTAAGATCCCACCCACTCCAGAGTGGACAGGTAAAAATTAAGCTAGGGTGGGGATGAGGGTGGTGGAATTGCCCGACTACTTATCTTTGGACAGTTGTAGGCAGGCTTCACACACCTTGACATCTGCCTTGCCGGCCCATTTCTTCTGCAGCCGGCAAGGCTGGCAAGGCTTTCCTGAGCTGATAACAAAGCTCTGGATCGATCCAGAACTCGTTTATTAGCTGCAGAGGCCTTCATGAAAGCCTTGCCAGCCACAGAAGAAGTTCCTGAGGACCTCTGACAGCAAAAAGGAGGCCGGGGGACAACAAACGCAAGTGAGGTTAGTCAGTGGATGACGTCCCCTGAAAATAAGACCTGGTGCCTTTTTTGGTGGCAAAAAAATATATAAGACAGGGTCTTATTTTCGGGGAAACACTGTAGTAGGAAGTGGGGTTTGTGGAGTGGAGGAGGAGAACTGTGGAATCCTTGGTACTCTCTGAGCTTGGTTGTTTTCTTGCAGATGTTTTATGACCCAACTAGATAACATCATCAGGATTAGATGCTGCATTAGATACCAGCACCAAAGTCCACTCCCATTTAGCATGATGTTGCTTAGTTTGGTCCTAAAACGTCTGCAAAAAAACAACCAAGCTCAGAGAGCACCAAGGATTCCACAGTTCCACCCTGGGCTACAAAGATTCACTTTGAGAGAAAAAGGTATCTCATTACAGATAGTCCTCGACTTACAACAATTAATGACCATTCAACGTTACGATGGCACTGAAAATAGCGTCTTGACCATTTTTTTCACAGTTGCAACATTTCCAGCTTCCTCCTGGTCACGTGATCAAAATTCGGACAATTGGGAACCAACTCACATTTTACGACCATTGCTGTGTCCCAAGATCTCGTGATCCCCTTTTGACAAAGCAAAAAGTCAATGGGGAAGCCAGATTCACTTAACAACTGGCTTACTAACTTGTCAACTGCAGTGATTCACTTAACAACGGAGGCAAGAAAGCGTGTAAAACGAGGCAAAATCCACTTAACAAATGGCTCGCCTAACGACAGTAATTTCAGGCTCAATTGTGGCCATACAGCGAGGACTCTCTGCATTTAGTAAGTAAAAGATTCCGGATACAGCGTGAGAAATGTGACATTATCTTCCTCTATGTCAACATACCTCGTTTCCCCAGAAACTTTCAGCCGCTCCCAGATCTCTTTATCTTTTGGTGTGATAGATGCTTTCACACAACTCAGGAAGTCTGCTTGTGAAGGACTAGCCTGAGTTGGTTTCTTAGCCAGGCCATGCCTCCGTGTCTCAGGAATTTTTGCTTTGCCTTCTTCCCGCAAGGATGGTTGGTCTTCTGGCTTGGCTGAAGTCATGGGTATCTTTTCCCCACTAATGTAATATTCATTCCAAAAATCAGCGAAGAAGGATTTCGTAGGACAAGAAGGACACAAAATCACACGCCATCAGTGACGTCCCAACCTTATACAACCTGCAGCACTGCATAAATTAGGAGGAGCAGAGACACAGCATCTCCAGCAGTTTACCACTTGAGTAGTATCCGCCATTTTTTTAAAAAAAAAATCACCGTTATCCTTACTATGATTATCCCTTCTTATTTTACTAGGAGGTTTTAGCAAGGAGTTCCCCAACATTTCTGGCTTTGTGGATGGACGGAGGAGGGGGCTGGTTCTGCATGTGGGGCCGGCAAGCATGCACGCAGCTCCTGCCGTTCTCACACAAATGACGCGTGTGCAAACACACCCGCTGCTTGGGTAAATGAAGATCAGTGGTGGGTTGTCAGAGGTGGTATTTGCCGGTTCTCCGAACTGATCAAAATTTTCGTTACCGGTATGCCAGAACCAGTCCAAACCGGCTGAATACCACCTCTGGTGAAGATGTGCATGTGGGCACACTGGCCGGCCATTTCTGCGGCCTGGTTGCAAACTCTTCATGGCCAGCATCCCCTAACCCTAATCCAGGATCTTTGACAACCCCTTTAATTCAGAAAAGGCAAAAATGTAATCTGAAAATGTGAAAGTAGAGAGGGTACAGTCAGTGGTGGGGAATCAAAAACTTTTACTACCGGTTCTGTAGGCGTGGCTTGGTGGGTGTGGCCATGTGACTGGGTGGGTGTGGCTCTTTTTTTGCAGCCCCCACCCATTTTGGGGAGCTTCTTAGCCACAGAGGAGCCTCGGGGGGGCGTTTTTGCTCCCCTAAGGCTCCTCTGGGGCTCTGGAAGAAAAGGAACAGAGCATGGGAGGAGCATGCAGCACCCCTCCAAGCTCCATTTTGGGACCTTCCTAGCCTCAGAAGAGCCTATGGGGAGGCGTTTTTGCTCCCTTAAGGCTCCTCTGGGGCTCTGGAAGGCAAAAAATGGAGGGGGGGGGCTGAGCTCCTCCCTCCATTTTTCGCCTTCCTGGGCCTCAGCAAGGGGAATCCCGGCACAGCTGATCTTATCCACAGTTGATTGTCGGGAGGGGGAAAAAAAGAAATACCTTAGGCGAATGTAAGCGAGCATCGGGTGGGAGGGCGACCGGATTGGGGATGTGGCCAGCCAGAACTTATTACCGGTTTGGCGACCCACACCCAATTCTTGCTACCGGTTCGCCCGATCCGGTGCGAACCGGCTGAATACCACCACTGGGTACAGTTGAGCCACCTTAAGATCCTAGAACAATGGCCCCCAACCTTTTGGGAGCGAGGGACTGGTTCCGTGGAGAGAGGGGGATCGGAGGGGGGGGCATGGTTGCATGTGTTGCCTGCATCCCACAGATGGGGCTTCGCTTGTTTGCGTGGACCAGTTGCTGGCCTGCTGTGAACCAGTGCCAGGCCACCAACGGAAAGTTGGGAACAGTGGTGGGATTCAAAAAGTTTTACCACTGGTTCAGTGGGTGGGACTTGGTGGGTATGCTTTGCATGCGTGCACACACTTTGCACACGTGTGCGTGCCAAGCACGCACTTTGCCCAGGTGCAGAGGCGTTTCCATAGGCACAGAAGTGTTCCAACTCACCTCCTACAAGCCTGCACTCTCCAGGTTACTTCAGCAGCTGCTGCGCAGCACACTGCTGTGCCGTACCAAACAGCTGTGCTTCAAAAGCAGGAGATAAAGGTGAGTATGGGAGCCCAGGCAGCCAGGTGGGCCCAACAGCAGAACGGCGGAGAGAACCAGTTTGGTCTCCACTGCTCATCACTGCTACTGGCTCGGCAGAACCGGGCCGAACCAGTAGAATACCACCACTGGTTGGGAACCCCTGACCTAGAATGCCCAACTTTAAGGTCAGATCTGGGTCAGCTTGGAAGCCCTTTTTCTTTGAGGCTTTGGGGCTGCCACATTTCGTGCCTGGGAGTTTGGGAGGGGGGACTTCAAGGAGTGGTGGGAAATTAGCCACAACAACATTCCTTTCTCAGAGAGTCAAGGACAGGTTACCCTGCACCTGGAGGGGGAGTGCCTGGGGACAATCTCCAGTTGGAATGAAGTAACGATTGGACCACGTGATGAACTATTGGGTGCAGGGTTTGCATTTTGGACTCTCTTTGGGCCAAGGAAAACCCAGAAATCTCAAGATTTGGGGTTTTCTTCAGATGTGCCAAGATGACACCTCTAATAAAAATGGTTCTCGAGAGAAGATGACAGTCTTGGAGTCTTTTCATTGGGAGGTTGTTACTTGGAATGCTGACAATCTGCTCTCTACAGCTTGAAAGGGTCAAACTCAAGTCTACTGATGCCTTTTCCCCACTCAGTTTACAACGATTTCGACAAATTTGAAGCCTACTTTCCCACACTCTCGTGAATTCAGAGTTTTGTTTCCAAATATAGCAGCTGGTGGGAGTTTTTGACTGGCGCTAAGAATCCCACCAGGGCCAAGACTGGCATCTCTAACGCTCCTGATATGTAGGTTCTTCAGAGACCTTTCCAAGATGTGACTCATTTTGTAGAGGCAGACTAGAAAATGTTGACACAGGGACTATGTCCCCAAAGTGAGACATTTTTTTAAAACAATCTGCCTTAAAAGCCGCTGAAACAGACGGATCTTGGGAGAGGTTTTTTCCCCCTGAAACTCACTGGGAGAGCCGATTCTCCCGTCATTTGGCAAAAGGACAGACATACTCTTTAGGCGCAAAGAACAAACAAACAGAAAGTATTATATTTGTGACCTCTAGAAAGGCTACGATTTGACACTTTTACTATAAATTATACCTTTGGGTTTTGGAGGGGTTTTGCACTAATTTTTCAAAAAAAGAAAGAGGGGGAGAGAGGGAGGAGAGAGGGAGGGAGGGAGGGAGGGAGGGAGGGAGAGAGGGAAAGAAGGAGGGAGAGGGAGAGAGGGAGGGATGGGGAGAGAGAGGGAGAGGGAAGGAGAGAAAGAGGGAAAGGGAGAGAGGGAGGGAGGGACAGAGGGAGGGAGGGAGAGAAGGAGGGAGGGGAGAGGGAGGGAGGGACAGAGGGAGATGAAGAGAAAGAGAGAGAGGGAGGGACAGAGAGACAGAGAGAGAGAAAGAGAAAGAAAGAAGAAAGAAAGAAAGAAAGAAAGAAAGAAAGAAAGAAAGAAAGAAAGAAAGAAAGAAAGAAAGAAAGAAAGAAAGAAAGAAAGAAAGAAAGAAAGAAAGAAAGAAAGAAAGAAAGAAAGAAGAGAGAAAGAAAGAAAGAAAGAAAATGGCCATTTTTTGCCATTTCCTTTGCTTTTTTCATTTGGGAGTGTTGAACTGATTGGACATGACCAAAACAGGGTTTTTTTTGAGGTGGGAGGAGTCAGACCAATTCAATTATACAAAATTTTAAAAATCTGATGCGAGATTGCCAAAAGACTTGAATCTTTTTTGGGGGGGTGGGGGGAAACCATTTTATTTTTAACAGGCCCTAAGAGTATAATTTGCAAAAAAATAATAATCTGATTTTATCAGAAATATACAAGGGAATCTATCATATGGACATTTGCTGCCTTGAAACACTTATAAAAATAATAACGGGATGAAAAAGCACTAAAAAAAAAGAGGCAAAGGTAGGATTATTGTTTTCTGTCCAGAAAGCAGTTGTTTCTGGTGAGACTCTAACTCCGTTTTCACATCTATATTTCGTAGAGCTGACACCAAAATTGCTTTGCTGACACCACATTGTGGTTCGGTTCCTGTGTACTTTTTAAGAGGGCCGGAATGAAGAGTAAAATATAGGACAAGTAGTCCTCAACTTACAACCATATATAAGTAGGGTGACCGCTCAAAGTTACATGGCACTGAAAAAAAGTGACTTATGACTATTTTTCATACTTAACGACTGTTGGAAGCATCCCTCGTGTTCACAATTTGGTTGCTTGGCAACTGGCATGTACTTACAACAGTTGCAGTGTCCTGGGGTCATATGACACCCCCCGTTTTTGCCACCTGCTTGAAAGCAAAGTCAAAGGGGAAGCCAGATTTACTTTACATCTGGGCTACCAGCTTAACAGCTGCAGCCATTTTGTCATGCCCCCTGTCGGAGTCTGAATCCGAGGAGGAAGACGAACAGCTGACAGGGAGCAGGAGTGTGGGTCCATTGGCTGTGGAAAAAACTGGGGAAGGGCAAAGTCTGGCTGGGCAGAGCAGGGAAGAGGTAGAACAAGGGAGAGGGAGTTCAGAGGAAGACCCAGGCCCAACTCCCTTCTCATCCTAGGGCACGCAGGGGAGAACGCAAAAGAGAGCAATGTGGATTGCATGGCTTACAGGGGAGGAAAGGGCCCTGATTCCCATCACAAGGCATACCTGGGGAGGGAGGTGAAAGGAGAGGCAGTTGGGATAGACGTTTGTTGGGAACAAATGTTGAGTTTATCTTGAGTTGGCTATGGTTATCCTGGCATCCTCCCAACTGGTTTGATTTACTGCCATGTTACTTCATTCCGTTTCTTGCTCTGCCAGATTTAATTTCCTTATTTTGCCTTGTTGGATTTATAGTTTAAAGTTTTCCGTTTTGGATTGGAATATCTGCAGCCAAAGGCTGTTGCAGGTTCCTGGGAGAGTTTTTCTCCAGACCGGAAAGTAACCGGTTCATTGGGGACAAAGTTGGAACTAATACTACTTATTCTCTGGCTGGATTGCCTTTGTGCCATGCCCTGGGTCATCACACATTCACTTAGCAACTGTGGCAAGAAAGGTTGTAAAATGGAGCAAAGCTCACCTAACAACCAACAAAAATCTAGGGCTCAAGTATCGCTGTACGTCGAGGATTACTTTCTGACTCCTCAAAATCTGGGCACCTAGTCTAGTTCAGCGCATTGAGACCATTATGCAGGTAATCCTTACGACCACGATTCAGCCCAACCCTTTTGCCGCTGAGACAGCTGTTCAGTGCATTTTGCCCCGTTTTACCACCTTTCTTGCCACGGTCGTTAAGTGAATCACTGCAGTGGTTAAGTTAGCGACCTGGTCATTAAGCAAGTCTGCTTCCCCCTTGACTTGGCTTGTCAGAAGGTCACCCATGGGGAATCCCAGGACCCCGGGACACTGCAACTGTTTTAAGTAATGGATCAATTGCCAAGGATTCGAATTTTGATCACATGACTAGGGAGGCCGCAACAGTGGCAAGGGAGAAAAATGGTCATTTTTTTTTCCTCCATAACACTGGTTTTGACCAGTTACTAAATGAACTGTTATAAGTTGAGGACTGCCTGTATTCAGGGGTGGGCTTCAAAAAATCTAGCAACCGGTTCTCTGCCCAGTTTCTGGGTGGGAGTGGCCATAGTGGGAGTGGCCTAGTCGGCCTCCTGCACCACCTTGGGGTGGGGGGCAGTTTTCACCCTCTCTGGGCTCCAGACGCTTTTCTTGAGACTCCGGGAGGCCTGTTTTCCCACTCCCCGGGCTCTCCAACCTTCTGGAGCCTCTGGGAGGCCCATTTTTTTGCTCTCCCCGAGCCTCCACGCGTGCCCTGGACTTCCCTGGGAATCAAAATGGGCTGCATGGAAAGTCCTGGGAGGGGCGGGGCGGGGTGGGCGGAGCCAGCTAGTCACTGCAGCTACCGGTTCAGCGAACCAGATGTAAAATCAACATCCGGTTCTCCCAAACTGGGGTGAACCGGTAGCGGCCCATCCCTGCCTGCATTTATGTAACATGGCCGGGTTTATATCCATGTCCAATTTCGGCTGTGAGAACCCCGCGAGAAGTACAGGGACATCTATGGTGTTTGACTTCCTCCTATTTTCAAACTCCACTCCTGCCACAAACAAATACGTGCGCCCACCTGGGACGTTCCCGGTTTTTTGTCTGTGTCTTTCTTTCTTCCCTTCGATTCCAATTTTTCTTGGTGGAAGGAGGGAGGAGGAAGTGAGTAAAGGGCAAGGCAGCTTCACGGCGGTTGAGCCTCGCTCTCCGTAGGGCAAAATCGTCTCTCTCTAGGTCGGGAATTCTACCGTCTTCATCCTCTTCAGAGCCCGCATCGTTTTGTGGATAGCACCACAGAAAAGGGTTTTCTTTGCGGAGGACGATGTCCGGAGTGAGCTCACCCCCTTGGCCCGAGGGCTTCAGACTGGGATGCCGCGAAGTGAAACGAGAAACCCAGATGTGAAACAGCCCAAGAATCCCACCGCTTTCCGTTAAGGAAGACAAGGATAACGCAGCGCGCATGCTTTTTAGTGGGGGAAAAAAATCTCATCTTCCACTCTCTCATCGTATTCCACTACAATCCCCATAATCCCCAGGCACTCAACTTTTGGGACTGTTGCTGGGGATGACGAGCATTATAGGTTAATGTATCTCCATGCTGCAAAACCTGAAAATCCATGCGTAAGACATGTAGCGGCGCTAAAGTTTTATAGCTTTACAAGCGGACCAAGCTCGGACACATTAAGGGGTGGCGTCTCTTCTATATTTGTAAAAACTGTCACTATTCTCAGATATGGGTCATCCTCAACTTACAGCCCCAATGGTGCCCCAATATTTCTGTTGCTAAGTGAGAAATTGAATCGGCAAGTTTTGTTCTCTCCCCACCCCCCCATTACGACTTACGTCACTCTTTTCAGTGGCATTGTAACTTCCGATCACTAAATGAATGGTTATAAGCCAAGGACTACCTGTAGTACAATATTCTTGTCTTCTGTCACCCTGATAGTTGGCATTTTCTAATATGCCCATCTGCCACGTGCAATACCTTAAAATACACCGCATCCCCTCCTTCCCGAGGATTGCCAAACCCAGGACGGACCTCCTAAAGACAGGGAGTACAGGAATGAAACCCCACCCTACAGTGGGAACTAACCTGCTGTTCTGACCCAAACCTGGTTCCGAGGAAGCAAACACGAGACAAAGGTAACAGCACAACCTTTTAATGTTTCTTTACGAATCCCGTTCCTTCACGGGTAAAAGGCTGCTTCAAACCAATTAGCTCCGATAAGAAAGAGCCTTGCCAAGGTTTTGCAAGGCTGCCAAGAACACCAGATAAAGTTACTAAGCAATAATTCCAACACAAAGAGCCTCCAAACACCAACTCTGATATTCCTAATGTCCATCGGGCTCGAGTGTACAATTTCTTTGCCTCTCGTGTCCAAGAACAAGGAGCCAAGGATCTAAAATGGAAATGTACCACCACTGCATTCTACACCACTGGATGTCTTATTGTTCAGGGATGCTTTGCGAGTTGACTATTATCCTAAAACTAGCTTGATGCTCACACTTTGCTACAAAACTATGTGGTTGGGCTTAGTTTTTTGGGGGGGAAAATAAGGAGAATTTTTTTTTTGCCTCTGCCTACCAGCATCCATCAGTATTAATCTGACTAGCGTCCTGTCAGTGTGTGAGAGAGTTGCTCTGATGGTCCTTTTGAAAAATCCTTTCTTAGTGAGCACCTAGAAGCCAAGAGGAACATATGTGTCAAATTTCAAGTGTGTAGGCTTTATGGTTCTGAAGATTTTGTGATGATGCCTGAGTGGTATTTTGCTTTTAGATAGATAGATAGATAGATAGATAGATAGATAGATAGATAGATAGATAGATAGATAGATAGATAGATAGATAGATAGATAGATAGATAGATAGATAGATAGATAGATAGACAGGATGAAAGAGACCGACAGGGAGTGAAGGAGTTCAGAGCCAAGGTTGTCGCTGAAGCCCTTGAATGCGCAAATTCCATGACATTCCACACACAGGGAAAGGGTTGTTAATACAGCGCAATAAAAATCTCACGTGAGCTTAGCCTATGCCGTTGCAAAAAAAGTCCCCCCTGTTTATTTTTGCATTTTTGCATGATGCTAACTCACACATCCGCTGGAACTTATGACTTCCAGATGTGCACGAGAACCCCTTCAACACTTGTTCAGCTTTCGTTTCCAAACTTTTGTTGTGGGACATGCCGCGAAACAGTCCTACACCTCTTCAGCCTCAAATGCTCAGAACAATCAAAGTAGCTAATTCCAGGGATATCCTCAAGTTTTTTAAAGTTTTTTTTTTTCAAGCTTCCATAATTTCTGGATCACTGTGGCCTAGGAATGTAGCACTGAAGTCAAACAGTCAGGCAAAATTAGGACTCCGTTTCTAGGGTGGGGGGAGTAATTTTACTTGGAATTTGCAGTCTTTGGCAGCTCAGTTGCCTTGCTCATTTAAGTAAAGGGTTCCTGTGGCCAGATTTTGCTCTAGTTAGTAGTTGGAACAAAGTAGGCGGAGAATGATCTCCACTGGAGCTAAATGAAGTCTGGATTGAGCAGCTGCGAGCGCAAATGCACACACGTTATGTGACAAGGCAGATTCCCTCTTTACTGTAAGGCACTCGGTGCCTGAAATTGTGTTTAGGTCAGTGATGGGATTCAATTTTTTTTACTTCCGGTTCTGAGGGTGTGGCTTGGTGGGCTTGGCTTGGTGGGTGTGGTAGGGGAAGGCTACTGCAAAATCCCCATTCCTTCCCCACCCCATTAACCTGCTTTCCAGCTCCGTTCTCCTGTGCAGGGCAACAAAAGAAGACCCAGCCAATCAGCGGGGACTCGAGAGGCAGAGAATAGAGGGAGGCGGGGCCAGTCAGAGGTAGTATTGGCCCGTTCTCCAAACTACTCAAAATTTCCACTATCAGTGCACACAATTTTTGGCACAGGAACCCAAAAAGGTTAGCCACCACTGCCCTATACCATTCCAGGCAAGTGGCTGTCCAGTCTCTTCTTAAAAGCTTCCAGTGATGGAGCGCCCACAACTTCTGGTGGCCAGCTGTTCCACTGGTTAATTGCCCTCACTGCTGGGAAGTTTCTCCTAATTTCCAGGTTGCTTCTCTTCTTGTTTAGTTTCTATCCATTGTTCCTTGTCCTGCCTTCTGGTGCTTTGGAAAATAAGTTGACCCCCCACCCTTCTTTGTGGCTTCCCCTCAAATACTGGAACACTGCTATAATGAGTCCGTCCCCTGTCCCCCAGTCCTTCTTTTCATTAGACTAGCCAAACCCAAATCCTGCAACCGTTCTTCGTATGTTTTAGTCTCCAGGCCTTTAATTATCTTAGTTGCTCTTTTCTGCACTTTTGTTCAACATCTTTTTTGTATTTTGGTGACCAAAACTGGATGCGGGATTCAGTGGCCTTAACTGAGGCTGTATAAAGTGGTACTAATACCTTAACTGAGGCTGTATAAAGTGGTACTAATACCAGTACTAATAATAGTGGTAGACAGATCCGTCTCCCTAGCCCATGCATAAAATTCAAATCCCGCCAAACTAAACAGGATGAAGAAATAATAAAAGCTCAACTCAAGTTTAACACTAACCTAGGGTGTCAAGACTTTTGTATGTGACTTTTTATGGTGGAAGGGGTGTTGTAATTTCTGTGCCTATGGTCCTAATTCAGCCCCTTAAACCGTCAAGTCCATAGTCCAAGAGATATGGGTAGTCCTCGACTAATGACCACAAAGAAGCCCGACATTTCGGTTGTTAAGTGAGACGTTGCTTTAAAGTGGGCTTTGCCCCATTTCTTGCCACGGCTGTTAAGTGAAACACCGCAGTCAGGGGTGGGATTCAAATTTTGTGACAAATGGTTCTGTGGGCATGGCTAGGTGGGCATGGCCATGTGACTGGGAGGGCGTGGCTTCTTCTTTTTTTGCAGCAAAACCCCCCCATTTTGGGGGGGGGGCTTCCTGGGTGTCAGGGAAGCCTCCTGGGCAAAGCAATAAGTAAGCAAGGGGAATCCCGGCACAGCTGATCATCGGAACAGCTGATCGTCGGAAGAGGGGGAAAAAGGAAATACCTTAAGGAGTGACTGGGCGGGGAAGAACGCAGTCACCGATGTTGCACATGCGTGATAAGGACTGACTGGGAGGGGAGGGGTGGGGGGAGAGGGGCGGGGCAGCTGGGGGCATGATTTGGCGGTTCTCTGAACCGCGCAGAATCGTAACGACCGGTTCCGTAGAACCGGTCCGAACCGGTAGAATCCCACCCCTAACTGCAGTTGATGAATGTGTAAGCCGGTCGTTAAGTGAATCTGGCTTAAACATTGACTTCACATGGTTTTGGGACTCTGCCAGTGGTCGTAAGCGTTAACCTCGTTGCCAAGCTGGTATGGATTTTGATCCCGCGGCCCTGGGGATACCGCCCAAGGTTGTAACTGAGAAAAAACAGCTGTACATCACTTCGTTCAGTGCCGTTGTATCTTGGAATGGTCACTAAATGAACCATCATTAAGTCGAGGACTAACTGTAACTTCCAAATCTTTGGGAGATGCCTCGGAATCCTTAAGACCGTTTAAAAAAAAATCTATGCAAGATTGTGGAAGCCTTCATCCCATCGCACCCGTTTTCTTTGCAACTCTGGCCAGAGTAGCAGCTATTGAGTTAATCCTGAGTAGCTTCTGGAGAACAATTTGCTCTCAGTCCCCCATACAGCTTTTTCCTGGCCAGCAAATTTGAGCCTGGCACTTACACTGTTTGTGTCCTGGAAAGCGAGGTCAGTTTCTCAACTAAATCTGAACAAAGATCTCCTTCAGTCAAGTTTGACTCCTGCCAACTATCCTCTTCCTTCAATTCCCCCACCCCACCCCATAATTGCCTTGTGGTCTCCTTTACAAGTCTTACCAAAGTCCAACTCCATATGGCTTCTTGGCCAGGCCCCAGACAAAGTCACCTACAGGTAGTCCTTGACCTTCCACCACAATCATCTTCTTTTAACGACTCCATAATCAGGGGTGGGATTCTACTGGTTTGTACCGGTTCTATAGAACCAGTTATCACGATTCTGCACGGTTCAGAGAACCGGCAAATCATGCCCCTGGCTGGCCCCTCCCCTCTCAACACACCCCTCCCCTCCCAGTCAGCCCTTTTTGTGCATGCGCAACATTGCGTGCATGCCCAACATCGACTGCATTCTTTTCACGCCCAGTCACTTTTTAAGGTATTATTTTCCTCCCGACGATCAGCTGTTCCAACGATCAGCTGTGCTGGGATCCCCCTTGCTATCTTACTGCTTTGCCCAGGAGGCTTCCCTGAGGCCCAGGGGGGTGGGGGTGCTGCGAGCACCATCACCCCCGCGCTCCATTTTTTTAGCTTCCTGGGCCTCAGGGAAGCTTCCTGGGAGCAAAAACTCCAAAAACAGAGTGCACAAGGGGGCGGTGTTGCAAAAAAGCCACGCCCACTCAGTCACATGTCCATGGCCACCTAGCCATGCCCACCTGCCTAGCCATGCCACAGGTGGTATGAAGAGCCATTTGTGTGGGCATATGAGCCCCAGGCAAACTTATCTGCACTGTGCACGCGCATACCTCCCAGCTGATTTTCGGCCTCCCAGAGACTCGAGGGAAGCCTCTGCAGCCTTTGGAGACTGAAAAACAGGCCCACTTCATCACTTCCTGTATTTCTGGAAATACCAGAAGTGATGAAACGGGCCCATTTTTCAGCCTCCAAAGGCTGCAGAGGCTTCCCTCGAGCCTCTGGGAGGCCAAAAATGTCTCAAATGGGCTGAAAATCCGCTGGGAGGCACGTGCATGCGCAGTGCAGGTAAGGGAAAGCAGGCAGGATCGTGCGCACATGTGCAGGGGGCGGGCGCATTGTCTTCTGGATACTGGCACAAGAGCGCAATTTTTGGCACAGGAGCCTAAGAAGGTTAGCCACCACTGCGCTAGGATAAAACAAGATAAAGAAAAAGGACATAAGTTCACCCACACTCCTAACCTCCCATGACCACACTTTATAATCGGTCAATTATAAAAAAATGCATTAAAGTTTGTAAATTATAATAAAACCTATGAATCATAAATTACAATTATAAATTATAATTATAAATCAATATTCCAGTCACAACTGGCATGGAGTCCTTTTCTTATAGTCAACTACAGAATGCTATTTTCATGCCATAACAGAGAAGTAGCTACATATGTCGCTCCCAGCTGCATTTTCCTTTTTTAATCATTCTGGTTTGGAAGCCAGCATCCCTTAATGTGTTTCTCGATTAATCCAAGCACAAGCATCAGGCAAAGGTCTCTCCCAGCACAACCAGAGGTTTCGAACCATTTTAGTCTTATCACGGCACTCCCAACCAATGCAGGCACTGCAGGCGAAGTTTTCTTATAAGGCTTCTCGTGACCAAAATTAAAAAAGCAAAAATTGCAGGCGTTTATTTGGCTAATTTGGGTTGCTATGAAAAAGGGATATGACCACACGTTAAAAACAAAAACAAAAAACACCAACAACTGAAACACACAGCAAATCATCATCTCCTTTTAATGACCCTGTAATCCCTTGAGGGGCGGAGCTCGGGCAACTGAATGGAGCTAGCAGAGTGTTTACTGGCCAGATGCTCTTCCTGTCATCAATGCGGAGTTTTGTTTCGGCAGAAATATATTCTCATCGTGCCCAGAGAGAGAGAGATATCTGCTTCTACCTAGGATCGAACTCACAGCCTCTTGATTGTGAGGCGAGAGCTCCATCTCTAGGCCACAGCACCAGTCTGGAACACACAGCAAATGCTACAAATGAAACACATGCCAGGCCAAGTCTCTAACCTGCCGCCACAGCGGTGAGCTGCTGGCCTGACCTGAATACCAGCCTGTTCCAACCTTCTCAGCTTCCTGATTTCCTCTGGACCTTTTTTCTCATTTGGGGGCGCAGCTGTTTGGTTACCAGAACGGGCGGGAAACTGAGGCCAAGCGTTCTTTGGACCCACGTCTGTCCGCACAGGCTTCACGGAGGGGGAGGCAGAGGCCATCTTGCTGCTCACTGGGTCCCCATTGAGTGTCACCAGGGGTTCCTCTTCTATGGTTTCAGGATGCTGTTTGCTATCGAGTTATATATAGATTATTAGGGAATGGGAGAGCTCGTCAGAGCCGACTCACTGCGGCCAACTGACCATGGCCAACTCCCCAGGGAACAATCCCTCCATGGGGCCATTTAACAATTCTATTTCGTTATTTAAAATAAATACAAATCATGTTAATTTTTGCTATTGGCATTTCATTCGGTCCCTCCTTTTGCGTCCTTTTCTTTCATGTTTCTGTCCCGCCATCTCTTTGATATTAGTGTAATTCTCGTCCCGTGGAGAGTCGTTCCTGCAGTGAGTTGGCCATGGCGAGTTGGGGAATTGTCACAGCCCCGATTATTACATAGCACAGGTCTGATTCCTTAGAACGTAGAACAACAGAGTTGGAAGGGACCTCGGAGGTCTTCTAGTCCAACCCCCACTGCTTGAGCAGGAGACTCTATATCGGGGTAAGCAACCCGCGGCTCTGGAGCAGCATGTGGCTCTTTCATCCTTCTGCTGTGGCTCCCTGTCACTCAAAATATGTGTCACAACAACCACCAATGTGCAACACCCCCCGGCACGCAATTTATTGAGAAAGGGAAGGGAAGGGAAGTGGGGGAGGAGGAGGAAGACTAGGGATTCCTTGGTGCTCTCTGAACTTGGTTGGTTTCTCGCAGATGTTTCGTTACCCAGCTAGGCTACAACATCAGCACTCGAAGAGAGTAGGGTTTTCTCTAGCCTTCACCAAGGACTCAACAATTCAACCCTGAACTACAAATAATTCTCTTCCGTTGGTGACATGTCCTTGGATGACATGACTTGGTCATCTGAAGTTTGGTCAAGGAGACCTTACCTGAAAGGTTTCTCTCCTCCTAGTGGAGATGACATCGTGCTCCAACTCTTCCGGAAGTCATCCCGTTCGGCTTTCTTCTTCCTGAGTGGAGCCGGGATATAGGCAGTCTGGTTATTTTTATTGGGAAGGTATTGGTTAAAAGGCACGACTGATTTGGGTTCGCTGTAAGAGGTCCGCCTGGCCGACATATCATCCTTCTTCACGTCTGGCAGCTTTCGATGTGGAAGGTCAGACTCCGAATCGCTTCCTCTTCCTGTTTTAAAAAAAAACAACAATAACCATAAGCAAAGTTTCCAAATGGAAGTGAATTATGTGCTCCACGATCAAAATAGATTCCATTGATTTGGCCACAATGGAGTCATTCTTCTCTTTCCTGTCTTAAAAATGGACAGTTTGCAGACTTAAGACATGAAGTAAGGCTGCATTGCTGTTATCCTTCTCATCTTTCCTACTTACCTTCTCCTGTTGGTATCTTATGATTTCATCACTTGTTTGTTTATAAGGTAAAAGGTAAAGGTTCCCCTTGCACAAAATGTGCTAATGGTTTCCAGCTCTAGGGGGCGTTGCTCATATCTGTTACAAAGCCGAAGAGCCAGCGAAGACGTCTCTGTGGTCATGTGGCTGGCATGACTAAATGCCGAAGGTGCACAGAACACTGTTACCTTCCCACCAAAGGGGTCCCCATTTTTCTACTTGCATTTTTTACGTGTTTTCAAACTGCTAGGTTGGCAGAAGTTGGGAGAAGGAACGGGAGCTCACTCCGTTACGTGGTGCTGGGGATTCAAACCGCCGAATTGCCGATCTTTCTGATCGACAAGCTCAGCGTCTTAGCCGCTGAGCCACCATGTCCCAGTTTGTTGTTTATATATTATGATTTATGATTGTATCTAATGATTTTTATGATCTATGACTTATCACTTTGTTGTTTGTATGGACACTGAGAGCTTCTGCACTGCAGACAAACTCCTTGTGTATCCAATCACATTTGGCCAATAAAGAATATTCTGTTCTGTTCTGTTCCATTCTTAGATTATTAACTGCCTTATTCTATTTTTTGGTTTATGATTGTATCTTATTATTTATGATATATGGTTTATCACTTTGTTGTTTGTAAGTATACTGAGAGCTTATGCACTGGAGACAAATTCTTTCTAGGTCCTATCACAGTTGACCAATAAAGAATGTTCCGTTCCATTCCACTCCACTCCACTCTACTCTACCTTCATACTAATAGTCTATTCCATTCTGTACTGTGCAGTTCTGTTCTATTCTTCATTCCAATATTCTATTCTGTTCTGTTATGTCCCATCCCATCCTACTCTTAATTAACTGCCTTATTCTGTGGATAAAGCAAGGAATGCAATCTCCACTATGCAGAACTTGTGATTCACCAATGATAATTCAGTGGAGAAAGAAAGAATGGAATCATTCAATAATATATTAATATTGTTAGAGACTTAACCAAAGGAATTCAGCCAAATTTCTCTTGCCAAGATTCTCCTTCCAACAGCAAGAGTGTTGTATGCCAAGTGGACCAACCTTCCCCCCGCCCTTTTTTTTTTTTTGTTTCTAGGTAGCTAATTAAACACCCAGAGTTGAAGCTGAAAAGGGACACTGGAAATGCAAATTGGGGGGGGAAAGACCTTTGAGGGAAATGGGGCAAAGAAAGGAGCGGATTTCTGCATTCTGAAAGCCTTTCTGGCAAAGAAATGTTATGTGACACAACACCATAGTCTATCTAAAAGAAGCAGGCTGGAAATTGGGAGAAAGGAGATTTCATCCTTACAGCAAAAGCTAAGAACCAGAAAACTATTTCAGAGGAGCCCAAAAGACCAAAAAAATTCAGAAGTTATTTAAGAAGACATAAATATTTTAAGCAATCATCTAATGCGTTTAATTCTTTCTTCTCCAAGCAATATCAAACAAAGAAAGAGTAAAGAAAGGGATATATATATATATATATATATATATATATATATATATATATATATATATATATATATATACCATGTTTCTCCGAAAATAAGACCCAGTCTTATATTTTTGGGGGCTCCAAAATAAGCACCATACATTTTTGGGAGATGTCTTTTTTTTTTTTTTTAATGCAACATTAAATTTGGGCTACAAAAATTCTCATGCAACTCCGAAGTTTGGTAAAGACTTTGGACTATCAATATTATAAGGATAAACTTCGATAACAACTGCACCTTCTTGCAATGAAACCTTGCGACAAACGGCTTAAAATCAGTGAGATATACAGCATGCATAATTCTATGTTCGATCGTTGCCTTAAATGCTGCACTTTCATTGCATTATTTGGGGAAAGTAAGATAAACATTACAGTACTTTCCTTCTTGACAATCTTTCAACTACTTTGCTCAGAGGACCGAAGAGCAAGATTTAAAAAAAAACAACCTCCCTTAAAGAAAATATCTCTACTATTTTGCAGCTACTCTACTTGTGTTAGCAGTATCCATTAGAAAAATGTTTTTGCTAACAATGTTTGCATTCAAATTATAGCTACTTTATTCAACTCAATCTTTCTTACGGTCCAGACAAAACGTTAAATATTAAAAGAAAGCAAAAGTGAGCAAAATCGAGCAAAATAAGGCATAGGGATATATTACAGTATAGCTACTCTAATTTTGTTAGCAGTTCCCATCAGAAAACATTTTGATAACTATTTTAAGATTATTATTAAACCTACCCTAGTACTTTTGTTAGCAGTCCCCACTAGAACGCAGAATACTATTTGATATGGAATAGATTTTACACATGGTTAGAGACAAGAGGTAGAAATTAGAGGAAGAAAGACAATGGATGTATCCATCAAAAATAGAGGGTTTATAATTATAATCACTATAATTTCTTTAAAAAATGCAAATAAGATAATATAAAAAGAATCTTAGTTAAAAATACATGGTGATATTATTATGATGTGTTATTATTAGCATTGTTATCTTTATGTGTGTTAATATTTAATGTGGTATACTTTATGAGGGTTTTTTTGCTTGTAATTGGCACACCTTGACAATACACTGTATTCAAAACGTTTACGAACAAAATTATTTTTAAAAAAAGAATTTTTGCTAATAATCTTTAGGTTACTATGAAAACTACTCTAGTACTTTTGTTAGCTACGCCCATTAGAAAACATTTTTGATTGCAATTTTTAGAGTATTATTAACCCTACCCTAGTACTTTTGTTAGCAGCACTCCATTAGAAAGTATTTTTGCTAACCATTTTTGGATCCACAGGCCAAAACCAACCGACCAAATCAAACTCCTTTCCACGGTACACCAAGGTGGATTGTTTACATGCCAGAAGTCTGGTTCTCTTTAACTTTTGATCTCGTGTTATTTGTTAAATAAATGACAGCCTGCTGTTCCCTTACTCTTCCGATGGAGGAAATCCCGTCTCATAAATTTGAGACCTGGTGCAGCAACTGTTCCGTCCCACAGCCCACAGCAGGGAGGGGGTGGGGAAATAGCAGCCCTGCAAGCAGATTATTCCCAAACTACAGGTACTCCTCAAGTTGCGACCACAATTGAGCTCAACATTTCTGTTGTTGCCGTGTTTCTCGAAAAATAAGACCCGGTCTTATATTTTTGGGGGGATGTCTTTTTTCACCCAGCATACAGGAGGTGGTGAGTGTGGGGGCTGACGGGAGCACTGCTACCGCTGAGCTGGTTCTCTTTATCAGTTCCCATGTGCTTTCTGCCTCCTGTGCTAGCCATCTCCCCTCCTCCCCCACCTCCGCGGTCGGATGGCCATCTTTACTAAGGCTTATTTTGGGGGTAGGGCTTATATTATGCATATGGTTAAAAAAAATCAGGCTAGGATTTATTTTCAGGATAGATCTTACTTTTGTGGAAGTTGAGACTTTGGTGAAGTGAATGTATCATGCCCCTGTTGGAATCTGATTCCGAGGGGGAGGTCGAGCAGCTGACAGGGAGTGGGAGTGTGGCTCCAGTGGCTGTGGAAGAAACTGGGGAAGGGAAAAGTCCAGCTGGGCATTCAGAGGAAGACCCAGGGCCACCTCCTCTTCATCCAAGGGCACGCAGGGAGGAATGCAGAAGGGAGCAAGATGAGTTACAGGGATTATGGGGGAGAAAAGGGCCCTGATTCCCTTCATTGGCTGCAGCTGGAAAACAGGATAAAGAGGGTATTTGCATACAGCACCTTGCTGAAAGCAAAGCGTGAATTATCTTTGTCAAGTCTTATCTGGCTTCTGGCATCCTCCCAACTGTGTGTGTTTTGTTATCTTTTGAAGTCTGCAATTCCTTATCCTGCCCTGTCTGGTTAATTGCTGCAGGGTGGTTTGTGTTGGTTTTTATTTATAATCTATAAGACTGAATTTCTTCCCTTTAAAAACTGTCCTTAGGAGAGTTTTTTCTCCAGCCGATGATAACTGGACATTGAGGGCCAAGTTGGAGGTATTAAAGGGGCTTTATCTACCTTTGTGACTTTGTTGCTTTTGTGCTACACCCTGGGTCATCACAATGTTGCTGCATTTTACAACAGTTCCATTTAGTGACCGTTCAAAGTTACCACAGCCCTGGAAAAAGGTGACTTATGATCATTTTTCACATTTAACTGTACAACCGTTGGAGCATCCCCATGGTCACGTGATCAAAATTTGGCCGTTTGGCCACTGGTTCATCTATGACGGCTGCAATGTCCTAGGATCATGTGACCTCCTTTTTCACCGCTTAGAGAGGACCGGAAAACACTGTGAAGCGGTATATAAGTGCTATTGTTATTGCTATATTCAACCTTCTGACAAGCCAAGTCAATGAGGAAGCCAGATTCACTTAACAACTGAGCTACTCATTTAGTGACTGCAGTGATTCACTTAAGAACCGGGGCAAAGTTCACTTCACAAATGTCTCAACGACAGAAATTTTGGCGCTTCACTGCGGCCATAAGCCAAGAACTGCCTGTATCTGTCCTGACCCGGCTCCCAAATACGACAAACCCACAGTAATTAAACAAATGTTCCCTTTTATTTAGGAGTTTCTCTCACAGGCTAACAAGTCTGTCCGGCAGGGAGATGAATCATTGTCTGCCACAGCTATTTGTCTCTGTCCCTGCCTTTTATCCCCAGAGCTAGGGTGGGACTTCGCTGGCAGCATTGGCTTTTCCGTCCCAAGGTCCGGCCCTTAGATTTCCACTGCTCTCCTCTCCTCTGACTTCTGTGCATCTGCAGGTCAGGCACTGAACCCAGCTGTTCCTCCTTTTCCTCATCAACCACCTCCAGGGGGCTGTTGATTCTCCATAGGACAGCCGATGGACGGCCCAGGCTTCTCCTCCTCCTCCTCCTCCTTCTCTCTCTCTCTCTCTCTCTCTCTCTCTCTGCCAGCTCCATTCCCTCTTCCCCCTCAGAGCTCTCAGGTTGTCTTGATGCTGTCCCTAACTCCCACTCCCTCCTCCTCTGAGTCGGCTACTGGAGGGGCCAGTGGCCGAAAGGCCACAACAGTATCCATCTTTCTGAGGATCAAACTCTTGACGAGTTACCAAGAGAACATCCCAAGGAAGCTAACTGTGGAAACTGTGGTATTTTAAGCATGACGGGGTTGTATGTCCTGTCCGGTCACCCAGAAAGGGAGCCTGGTTCCCTGGGGGTGGAGGTAGGGAGGGGTGGCACAACTCACCATCACTATTCCCTCTCAGCACCACATCTGGAGAAGGGGTCTGCTGGGAACGGGACCCGAAGGAATCCAGACTGTCGAAGGAATCATCTCTGCCATGACGCGGAGGGGAGAGAGAATCGCTGCGCTCTGAATCCCAGCAATCTACATAGCCGCTGTCGCGGATGCTGCGCTTCGGGCTCTCAATGTCTTCCGTGTCCTGGTGAGGAACAGAAGCCTGGTTAGAAAGGCACATCCGCTAAGGCAAGGGTGCCCAACCCCCCCGCCCCCCGTAGGGGTGGGCTGGTATCGGTTCGCACCGGTTCACATGAACCGGGTGTTAATTTTATATCTGGTTTGCTGAACCAGTGGTTTTAACAACTGGCTGGCCCCGCCCACCTCACCCCTCCCCTCCCCTCCCAGGAGTCTCCACGCGGCCTGTTTTGGATCCCAGCCTGCAAAGAGACTCAGGGAGGGTGAAAAATATGCCTTCTGGAGGCTACAGAAGGCCAGAAAAAAGGCCCGTTTCCAGCCCCTGGAACCCGGAGAGGCTATTTCCACCCTCCCAGAGGCTCGAGGAAAGCCTCCAGAGTCCAAGGAGGGCAACAATGCCCTCCCCACCATGGTACAGGAGGCCGACTAGGCCATGCCATCATGGCCACGCCCACCCAGCAACCGGGCAGAGAACCAGTTGCTAAATTTGTTGAAGTCCTCCCTCCCTCGCCCCCTCCCAGTCCATGGTCCGGCACTGGGCCACGGCATGCTAGAAATTGGCCCACATAAACAAGTGAAGCCCATCTGCAGGACGCAGGCAGCACACAAAATCACGCCTCCTCCGGTCCCCGGAGAAACCTCTCTCCACGGAACCAGTCCCCCATGCCCCAAAGTTTAGGGGGTGGGGCACAGCTCTAAGGACTTCCTCCCACAAATATTCTCCTTTATTAAACACTCTTTGCTTTTAAACAGTGGACAATTCCATCTCAACCAAATCTGTTATTTTTTTTTAACCTATCCATTTCCCCCCCACCTCCCCACCACGGTGGCCTGGACCTTTGTATTGATGGCATGAAGAAATGAACGATCTGTGGGGATTTAATCAGGGGCGGGATTCAAATTTTTGAACAACCGGTTCTGTGGCGTGAATAGGTGGGCAGGTGGGCAGGGCCATGTGACTGGGTGGGCGTGGCTTTTTTTGCAGTGCACACACCCCGTGCTCCGTTTTTGGTCTTCCTGGGCCTCAGGAAGCCTCCTGGAGGGGCTGTTTTTACTCCCAGAAGGCTTCCTGAGGCCCAGAAATGTAAAAAAACGGAGTGCAGAGGCCCCGCATAGTACTCATCCATGCTCTATTTTTGGGCCTCCTGGGCCTCAGGGAAGCTTCTTGGAGAGGCGATTTTGCTCCCAGAAGGCTTCCCTGAGGCCCAGGAAGGCAAAAAACAGAGCGTGGAGGGGTATGCAGCGCCCCCCACCCTCCGGGCCTCAGGGAAGCCTCCTGAGTGAAGCAGTAATACAGCGAGGGGGATTCCAGCACAGCTGATCGTCGGAAACAGCTGATCATCAGGAGAGGAGAGAAAAAAAAACCCTTAAGGAGTAACTGGGCAGGGGAAGAATGCAGTCAGTGATGTCGGGAAGACACGTCATGTCAGGCATGCGTGATAAGGACTGACTGGGAAAAGTGGGGCAGGCGGAGGGGCAGGATTTGCCAGTTCTCCAAACTGCGCAGCATTGTAACAACTGGTTCTATAGAACTGGTCTTAAGTGTTAAATTTAGGGGAAAGATATAAAGGCGTCACTCTTCAATTACTGATTACAGGAGAAATATTGCGTTAATAAGAAAAGAAAAATAGATGATTACAGAACGGACAAAAGATATTAGTATAATGATCTAAATTGAGATGAAATAAATAAAATAGAATTAAGAGAGTGAAAAGAGGGGAGAAGCCATATAGAAAATATAGAATGGTAAATAAGATATGAAATGGTATATAAAGTGAGCATGAACTTGATTTATGTCTGTACCAAAAGATGTAACCCAGGATTAGGCCGCTTTCCAAAAAGAAGTTTTATGTTTTTATGTTTTGTGTTTTGTTTGTGTATGTTTGTTTATTGAAAATTAATAAAATTCGTTAAAAAAAAAAAAAAAAGAACTGGTCTGAACCAGTAGAATCCCACCCCTGGATTTAAATAGGCCTGCGAAGGAGGACAGCTGGAAAGAAATAAAAAGTCCACTCCATGCGCATTAAACTTGTAAAAAAAGAAATACAGGTAACCCTCAATTGACAATGGTTCACTTAGTGACCGTACAAAGTTACGGCATTGGGGAAAAAAAAGACTTAGGACCATTTTTCACACTGATGAACACGGCAGCATCCCCACTGCCACGCGCTCGAAATTCAGATGCTTGGCAACGGACTTGTACTTAGGACAGTTTCAGCGTCTCCGGGGCGTCACGTGATCCCCTTTTGAGACCTTCTGACAAGCCAACTCCACAGTAGAATCTGGGTCCACTTAACAACGGTGGCAGGAAAGGGTTGTAAAATGGGGGGAAACTCATTTAACAACGGAAATTTGGGGTTGTAAGTCAAGGACTGCCTCTAGTCTGCGCACACCTGACAGCGTGGCTGAAAATACAAGACAAAAAACTTCATCTTACGATCACAGTGGAGCCCCAAATTCCCGTTGCTAAGCGAGACAGTTGTAAAGCGAGTTTCTCGCCCCATTGTATGACTGTTCTTGCCACCGTTGTGAAGTGAATCACTTCACAGTTGTTAAGCTAGGAACACAATTGTTCACGCAATGCAACCGTCGTCAATACGAGTCCGTCGCCAAGTACCTGAATTTTGATCAAGCTGCTTATGGCTGTTGATTCTGCAACGGTCATTAAGTGTGAAAAGCGATCCTAAGTCGCTTTTTCTTCCCCCAGTGCTGCTGCAACTTCGAACGGTCACTAAATGAACCGTTGCAAGTCGAGGACTACCTGAATAGCTCTTCCCCAGCGTTCACCCATGTGGATCGGATGCTACGGTGTGACCTCAGAAGAAATCGATTTTCTTCCTTGAAGAACAGATGGGACAACCGTTTTGCCTGAAATGGTCTAGGGCCGTGATGGCGAACCTGTGGCGCACGTGCCGGAAGTGGCACGCAGAGCCATTTCTGCCAGCCCGCGAGAGGTCGCCCAGAACAGCCCCACTGCACATGTGCACGCGCCCCCCCACCAACCAGTGGATTGTCGGCTATCTGCCACAAGGGGAGATGCGCACGCATGCATAGGGTGTGTGTGTGGGGGTGCGGGATGGTCATGTGTGCACGCGCAGAGGTGTGCAGCGCACAGGGGTGGTCACTTGTGCATGCGCATAGGCTTGCAGTGTGCAGCGGGGAGTCACGCATGCTTGCGCAGGGGGTGGGGTGGGGTCACAGGTGAATTGCATTATGGGTGGAGGCAAGCAACGAGGAAAAGGTTAGCCATCAGTGGTCTAGGGCTATGTTGGCGAACCTATGGCCCACGAGAAGTCACCTGGAATAGCCCCACTGTGCATGCGCATGCGCCCCCGCCAACCAGCTGATTGTCATCTATCTGTCACACATGTGGAAGGGGAAACGCGCAAGTGGGAGACGTGCATGCCTGCATAGGGAGTGTGGGGTGCATGCGGTGGTTATGTGCGCATGCGCAAGGCGCACGCACGCACAGAGGAGTGTGCATGCAGAGGCATGTGGCGCGCAGCAGGGGGCGGTCGCATGCGCATTGCATTATGGGTGGAGGCACACGACGAGGAAAAGGTGTGATTTCCATGCCTTAGCAGGAGGGTTGGACTAGAAGACCTCAAAAGGTCCTTCCTGTTTCTGTTATTCTTATAACCGCTTTTCTGGCCACAAAGGCATCTACAACTTGTTGAACCGCAAGCCAGCAGGAAATAAAAGGCCATTTGCACACAAGACCCTGTGGGAAAAGTGTAATTCGACTTCCCCGTCTTTTATTTTCTTTTAAAAAGCCTGTTTGTTTCTACCGTTGCGTCCAGCACAAAAGATCTCGGATGATAAGCCGGTAACATAATCCAGAGTAAGGATCCGTGTGTGTGTGTGTAGGGGAGGGGGGCATTACTTTTTAAATATTTCGACAAAATAGATCAACCCCCAATCTTTTGGGCTTCGCTGTCCCCATTAAAAGAAACTTTTCCCCCAAAAAACTCGATTCAAGTCTGCCGGGAACAGCAAAACAATATTTGCATGCGCGCGCGCACACAGACACACACACACCCCTTCCTTGCACCAGAACAGAAACAGAAGTTTACATTTACTGCAGGTAGCCTAAAATAAATCAGAATTCAGCGAGACCGCTTTTACACATCTGATTCAAGTAATAGTAATTGCCTTCATCATTCCACCCCCTCATTCAGCTGGGGAATCTTCCAAGGTTTTTCCAAAAAACAACACGTATCAATCCCAGCGGGAACCGTTGCAAAAAAAACAACAACCCCAAAACTCGTTTTGACCAAATGCACATTTCCTAACACACCCACACACACCAAGGAGGTAAAATAACAAAATAAATAAAAACAACCTGAAACATGGCTAGTCCATTCTCCACAACGGGGCTTCACAGGGGCTGAGCTCCATAGCGTACGAGGTGAGGCATCCTGAGATTTTAAGTTAGCAGGCAAAAGAAAAGAAAAAAACCTTCACTGAAGAGAGATTCCTTCGAAATCAGGTTTATTGATCTGGAAACTCCAGCAGAAAAAAACAAACAAACCCAAACTAATTTTACAGCTTGTTGTGGGTCGAAATTAAACGGAACTGGCAACCAGTTTCGGTCTGCAGTTCTGGAAAAAAAGGGGATGTCTTTCTTCCTAAAAAAGCAATCAGCCGTTGTTGTTTTTTAAAAAAAAAGAAAAGAAAGAAAAAAAGGAAAAAGGAAAGCAGACTCTTTCCCCCGATGTCTCTGAAGAATTCAGTCTTGCTCTTTGCTTGTTGCCAGCTCCTGGCTGGAGGAGATCTGAAAGCACTTGTGGCTGCCACACATGTTCAGAGCGGGGAGAACAATGGACGTCTTTGACAAGGCTCCCGATTATAAATTCTTTCCAGCGCTCAAGCGGCACACACTAAAAAACTGCCGGAGAGAGCCCTCCAGAAGAAGGAAAGGTCAGGAGAACCCCAGTCTTATTTTAGGAAAAGGTTATCCCTTGTTTCGGCTAGGATCTTGGTTGAAAGAATGCAGAATGGAGCTGGGAGGGGCCTTGGAGGTCTTCTAGTCCAACCCCTTGTTCGAGCAGCAGATGTAGGCTTCCCAAGACCACAAAGCCGACTCCTCATCCCGATCAAACCCCTTTTTATTTATGGTTAAAGGGAATTCCACTCCAGCAAAGTCCCGGCAAACAGTCTTTCAACTATAGACCTTTTATCAGGCTGGGAGAGTTGCCAGGCCGATAGCTTCCAAACGCCATGCTGTAGCAGCAATTACTTGGCAAGAAGTCAGGAACAGATCTTCGCACTAATTAAACGAACTAATTGTCTCCTGCAAACACCACTCCTCTTTCGCTCCTCTTTATTCCCTACGGGAGGGGTCATTCACCATCCACCTGAGCCTTTACTCCCGAGTTGACCCTTGTTCCTTAACTGTTCCCTTCTCCTGGCAGCTTTGTGCATGAGCACACTGGGAACAGGCTCCAGCTCTTCTTCTGCCCCACTGATGTCCAACTCCAAAGGAAGCAGATAACTGTAAAATGGCCATGGCCCCATCTCTGCCTCTAACGCAGAGCCTTAACCAGGCTCCAGGACTGGCCCATGCTCCTCCCCAACCTCCTCACTGTCCGAATCTGCCGCCAGCTCTGCTGGCACAACACTACTCCCTTCTCCTGGCAGCTGTGCGCATGCACACACTGGGGACACTGGGGAACATGCAGAGAAGAGCACCAAAGGTGATGAAGAATCTGGAGGCTAAATTGTATGATGAACAGTTGAGGGAGCTAGGGAAGTCGAGACTATCGAAGAGATGGATTAGAGGGGACATGATAACTATCTCCTAGTACTTGAAGAGTTGCCACTGAGAAGAGGGGATGGATATTATTCTCCAAAGCCCCAGGGGAAAGGACAAGAAGAAATGGGTGGAAGCTTCTCAGAGGATGCTCCAACCTGGAACAAAGAAAGACTTTCCTGACAGTGAGAATGGAACAGCTTTTATCTCGGAATTGCAAGTGCTCCGTTGCCGGAAGATTTCCAAGAAAAGATTGGACAGGACGGAGTAAGGTCCCCTGCTTTGGACAAGGGGGTTAGACAAGAAGATCTCCAAGATCTAGGAAAAGAAGTGGCAGAACCTGGTGGCAGAGATAAATGAGGCATCAGCCTAGCATCCCAATGTAGTCACAAGTAGGCAAAGCCCTTCCCTTGAATTCCGTTGATGTTGTGGTTCAGCGGCAACAGGTGTGGACTGCTGAGGTCTTGGAGAGTGAGGACTCAGATGATGAGCCTGCGTGTGAGGGCAGGGATGGGGCCAGGACCATCAGGGAGTGGAGTGCTGCCTTCGGAGATTGTGGTGGCTGGCAGCAGTGATGAAAAGGTCCCTGAGGAGCCTGAGCCCAGCGCTCGTGCGCACAGGGCTGCCCAAAGGAAAGAGCAACTGCAACAGCATGGGTGACTCGGGAGTAAGGCTGCAAGGTGATGCCCCCTCCCTCAAGAGATAAAAGCCAGCTGAGAAACCGGAGTTCTTTGCAGGAAGCAAATAAGTTTTTGCACTCAAGTCTTGTGGACGTTTGGAGTATCTTGGTTGGTGTTTGGAGACTCTTTGTTTTTGAACCATTTCTTAGTAACTTTATCTAGTGTTCTTGGCAGACTTTCACAACCTTGGCAAGGCTTTTTCTTATCGGAGACAATTAGTTTGAAACAGCCTTTTAACCGGGAAGGAACGGGATTCGTAAAGAATCATTAAAAGGTTTTGCTGTTACCTCTGTTTCGTGGTTGTTTCCCTGGAACAAAGTTTGGGTCAGAACAGTTGATCCTTCTGTAACTCCAAGAAGGTGTTGGCCATTAGTTGAGAAGATTCCTGTGCATACGCTGTTAGAAATAAATCAGTTTAACTGAATGATGGCTAACCTTTTCAGCTTGGTGTGTCAAAAATCGGGGAAAATCCTCGGGTCGTGTGTCACTTCAAGAAATATCAATAATTTGGTTTATGACGGACTGGGCTGGGGTGATCACACAGGGCTGTGAAACTCGTCTCCCTGGTCTCAGGGCTGCAGGTGCAGGATGTGGGGATCGGAAGGCCACCTTACAGGGCTGTGAACCTCATGGATCTCCTTTCCTCCTGTAGCGTTCCTGAGGTAATGAAACTGACAAACCTCAGTTTATGGCGGTTAAAACTGGTTCTCTGCTGCAAAGATCTTGCGGCAGCGGTGACACCACGCCTCCACGCAACAAGCAGGGAGCAGGGATTGGAGCAGAGCACAGGCAGCCTCTAAATGTGCAGGTTTTCCCCACACCAACAGGTGTGTCACGAGTGACACGCGTGTCATAGGTTAGCCATCACTGGTTTAACTGAATGTTGGTCTTATCTTTCAGACCCGACACCAAGATGTCTTTCAGCCCTATGAGTCCAAGATGTTTACTTAAAGTGTATTTGTAAACAAGTTTTTCTCAGCTAGCTTTCTTAGGAGCACAAATACTGTAGTTCTTGATTTATTGACTTGTCACTTAAAGAACGTTAGAAGCTATGGCGGTGTACCTCCCCACAGCCACTTATGAGCCGAGGTGGTATTCAGCCGGTTCTGACCAGTTCTGGAGAACCGGTAGCGGAAATTTTGAGTAGTTTGGAGAACCGGACAATACCTCCTCTGACTGGCCCTGCCTCCATCTCTTCTCTGCCTCCCATTGAGTCCCAGCTGATTGGCTGGGTCTTCTTTGGTTGCTCTGCACAGGAGAACGGAGCTGGAAAGCAGGTTAGTGGGGTGGGGATTTTGCAGTATCCTTCCACTGCCACGCCCACCAAGCCACGCCCACAGAACCGGTAGTAAAACATTTTTGAATCCCACCACTGATTATGAGCCATTATCAAAGTCACAATGGCCACTCCTTCCCACTCTACTAAATATCCTGGTTGTTCCAATTTGTTTTATCTCAAAGAGTTATTATTGGATAGATCGGAAATTGCTTCCTCGACTAAACTGAGGAAGTACGATTCTACAATCTCCACAGTCACTCTAAAATGAACTCTAACCCTTTTTAGATTTCAGAATAATTGGATTTTTCCGTACATCTTAAATTCATTGTGATGCTTACATTTTCATTTTGTAGGTCTGTGACGGAATAAAGATTGATGTTGGATTTGATCAAATATCCTTTAATCAACGGCCAAAGCTTTTAAGGAACGGCCCAAACTTTTCTAGAGCCCAAAACTTCCAAGGAACAACCCAAAACTTTTCTAGAGAACCCCAAACTTTCACAGAACACCCCCAAACTTTTCTAGAGTGAAAAACTTTAAGGAACAACCCAAAACT